>NC_053433.1:51132106-51432106 GCF_007990345.1 Gossypium hirsutum | reverse complement strand
CTAGGTGAATGTTGGGGCAAGTCTACTAGCAGGGCCTGTTACGGATGCGGTTCGAAGGACCACTTCATTAGAGATTGCACGGAGCTGGATGAGAAGAATAAGATTCAAGGTGCAAGACCTAGTGGAGTGACATCTAGAGGAAGACCACCGAGAATTTTAGGAGGCAGGGGTGGTAGTCAGAGGGGGCCTCTGATACGGCCGATCGAGCCGAGAACCGTACCCCTGCTAGAGCATATGCCATTCGCGCACGAGAGGAGGCATCCTCCCCCGACGTCATCACTGGTACCTTCACTCTCTTTGATACTAATGTGATTGCATTGATTGACCCTGGTTCTACTCATTCATATGTATGCGAAACCTTAGCAACCAGTAAGACTCTACCTGTTGAGTCTACTGAGCTCGTAATTCGAGTATCAAACCCTTTGGGTCAATGTGTACTTGTTGATAAAGTGTGTAAGAGATGCCCTCTAATAATCCGAGAATCCTGTTTTCCGGCCGATTTGATGCTTTTTCCGTTCGACGAGTTTGATGTTATTCTTGGTTTGGATTGGTTAACCGCGCATGATGCGGTTGTGAATTGCAAAAGCAAGACTATCGATTTGAGGTGCGCAAATAACGAAATAATCCGAGTTGAGTCTGCGGGCTTAAGGGGGGTTGCCAGCTGTAATATCAGCAATGTTGGCCCAGAAATATGTAAGGAAAGGGTGCGAAGCATACCTCGTGTATGTACTTGATGACAAGGAGTTAGAAAAGAAACCCGAATCGGTGCCGGTGGTTTGTGAATACCCGGATGTTTTTCCTGAAGAGTTACCGGGTTTGCCACCTGTTCGGGAGGTAGAGTTTGGTATTGAGCTTGTACCTGGAACTACGCCAATTTCGATCGCTCCGTATCGTATGGCACTAACCGAGTTAAAAGAGTTGAAAGCTCAGTTGCAAGAATTGACGGATAGAGGTTTCGCTCGACCGAGATTCTCACCTTGGGGTGCACCAGTATTGTTCGTGAAAAAGAAGGACGGAACCATGAGGTTGTGCATTGACTATCGTCAACTGAATAAAGTGACGATAAAGAACAAATATCCGTTGCCGCGCATCGATGATTTGTTCGACCAACTGAAGGGAGCCACAGAGTTCTCAAAAATAGATTTGAGATCGGGCTATTATCAGTTGCGAATTCGAGAATCGGACATACCCAAAACTGCCTTCAGGACGAGATATGGTCACTACGAGTTCTTAGTGATGCCGTTTGGGCTCACTAATGCCCTGCGGTATTTATGGATTTGATGAATCGGATCTTCAGACCATATTTGGATCGGTTCGTAGTTGTGTTCATTGATGACATCTTGGTCTATTCAAGGGATGAGACCGAACATGCTGAGCACCTGAGACTGGTGTTGCAAATTTTACGGGATAAGCAGTTATATGCTAAGTTCAGTAAGTGTGAGTTCTGGTTAAGAGAGGTTAGCTTCTTGGGTCATGTGGTATCCGCATCGGGTATTCGAGTTGACCCGAGCAAAATTTCAGCCATACTTATCTGGAAGCCTCCGAGAAATGTTACCGAAGTCCGGAGCTTTCTAGGGCTCGCCGGTTATTACCGACGATTTGTCAAAGGTTTCTCGATGATAGCCACACCAATGACGAAGCTACTTCAAAAGGATGTTACGTTCGAATGGACGGAGAAATGTCAGAAAAGCTTCGATCAACTGAAAACTCATTTGACTGAAGCTCCAATTTTGGTGCAACCCGAATCGGGTAAAGAGTTTGTCATTTATAGTGACGCATCCTTACTTGGGTTGGGTTGCGTATTGATGCAAGAAGGTCGAGTTGTGGCCTATGCGTCGAGACAATTGAAGCCACATGAGAGAAATTATCCGACCCATGATCTCGAACTAGCCGCCATTGTGTTTGCATTGAAAATATGGCGACATTATTTGTTTGGTGAGAAGTGCCATGTGTTTTCGGAACACAAAAGTCTCAAATATTTGATGACTCAACGAGACTTGAATCTGCGACAAAGACGTTGGCTTGAGTTGTTGAAAGATTACGAGCTTGTCATTGATTACCACCCGGGAAAGGCTAATGTGGTTGCGGACGCCTTAAGCCGGAAATCACTGTTTGCTTTGCGAGCGATGAATGTACACTTGTCTGTTCTACCTGACAATGTGTTAGTAGCTGAATTAAAAGCCAAACCATTATTGACTCATCAAATTCGTGAAGCTCAGAAAGTCGATGAGGAATTGGTTGCAAAATGAGCTGAGTGTGTTCCGAACAAGGAATCGGAGTTTCAGATTGATGATGATGGTTGTTTGAGGTTTAGAAGTCGTTTGTGTGTTCCAAGGAATTCGGAACTCATTCCGATGATTCTGAACGAAGCCCATTGTAGCCGAATGTCAATTCACCCGGGGAGTACGAAAATGTACAACGATTTGAAACATTGGTTTTAGGTGGCATGGTATGAAACGAGACATCTCCGACTTTGTTTCGAGATGTTTAATATGTCAACAAGTGAAAGCGGAACATCAAGTGCCTTCAAGATTACTTCAGCCGATCATGATACCCGAGTGGAAATGGGATCGAGTCACAATGGACTCTGTGTCCGGACTGCCATGGTCAACAAGTAAGAAGGATGCGATTGGGTTGTTGTTGATAGACTGACTAAGTCGGCTCACTTTATCCCCGTGCGTACGGATTTTTCATTGGATAAACTAGCCGAATTGTATGTTTCTCAGATTGTGAGATTACATGGAGTACCTATTTCTATCGTGTCGGATAGAGATCCGAGATTCACCTCGCGATTTTGGAAGAAATTGCAAGAAGCTTTGGGTACCAAGCTGCATTTTAGCACCGCTTTTCACCCCCAAACCGATGGTCAATCCGAGCGGATAATTCAGATACTTGAGGATATGTTGAGATGTTGCATCCTCGAGTTCAGTAGTTCATGGGAACGGTATTTACCTTTGATTGAATTCGCTTACAACAATAGTTTTCAATCAAGTATTAAGATGGCACCTTACGAGGCTTTGTACGATCGTAAATGCCGTACACCATTGTTTTGGACCGAGCTCGGTGAAAGTAAAATTTTCGGAGTTGATTTGATTAAGGATGCCGAACAGAAAGTAAAGGTAATCCGTGAAAGTCTGAAAGCAGCCACAGATCATCAAAAATCGTATGCGGATTTGAAACGAAAGGACATTGAATATCAGGTGGGAGATAAAGTGTTCCTTAAAGTTTCGCCTTGGAAAAAAAGGTACTCAGGTTTGGCCGTAAGGGCAAGTTGAACCCGAGATTCATTGGGCCGTACGAAATCTCCGAACGAGTTGGTCCGGTTGCGTATAGATTGATTTTGCCCCCTGAACTTGAAAGGATGCACAATGTCTTCCATGTTTCAATGCTTCGACGTTATAGATCCGATCCGTCACATGTGATTAATCCCTCAGAAGTTGAAATTCAATCTGACTTGAGCTATGAAGAAGAACCGATTCGTATCCTAGCTCGTGAAGTGAAAGAGTTGCGAAATAAAAGGGTTCCGTTGGTTAAGGTGTTGTGGCTCAAACACGGGATCGAGGAAGCAACCTGGGAACCCGAGAGCTCGATGAAAGAACGATATCCAAACCTATTTACCGGTAAGATTTTCGAGGACGAAAATTTCTTAAGTGAGGGAGAGTTGTGACAGCCCAAAATTAACCCTAGTCGGGAAGTGGTTTCGGGACCACTAAACCGAGTCACCGAAAGGTTTGAATGTGATGTTTATTGTCTAGAATATGTAATCATGAATGTGTGAAAATTTCAAGCTTCGATTTAGTCGATTGCATGTGAATTTAGTCAATAGGACTTATATGAGAAAATTTTAAAATGTGATAGGTCAATGCATGAGGACCTATTAGTGCATGTGGAAGAAAAAGGGGACTTGCATGTCAAATTCCCCCTCCCTAATATGTAGTGGCCGGCCATGCTATGGGTGGAAACATGTCACCAACATGTTGTGTTAGTGATGTATGGTAAGGAAAATAAAATAATAAGCATGATAATTAAATAATGAAAGGAAGGGTGATGGAAAAAAAAAATAACATGGTCTCACCCCCTTGTTGCCGTGAATTGAAGAAAGAAAAAAAAAGTGTTCATTCTTGAACATCCTTGGCCGAATAGAGGAAAGAAAGGAAGGGGAAAAAGCTTGAGAAAATCGGCTATGGTGGTTTGCTAGACTAAGGTATGTTTGATATTATTCTTTGAGATTCATGTATATTTTAAGTTGTAAGTGAAAATCTACCTAGCCATGGTTCAAATTTTGTTAATTGATGGAGATGATATTCGGCCATGAATGTTACATTCTTGGTTGGTATTTTGATGTCTTTGGTGATGAGGTATGAAGATGGTTGATTTTGAGTGTTTAATAAAAAGGATGCATGAATTATTGTTAAATAATGGTCGAATGTAGCATGATTAAAGATGTGAATAAATTGAAGTTAAGGAGGTTGTCAATGAAAAATATGAGTTGGATGAGGCTTAAAGAATAAAAATCTAGGTGACTAGAGGTCAAGGACATTCGGTCATAGGCTTGTATGCTAGCAAAATCGGTCAAGTGATTATGTGGTGGAAATTAAGTGTTAAATGGAATGAAAATGATATTATATGGGGGTATGTATATTCGGCCATATGAGTAAATATATAGATGATGTTAAATTTGATTATGTATAATGGGCATTAAGATGTGGAACTTAAGAAATTAGAAGTAAATGAACTTGATAGTATTTAAGAGATAGAGGTGATAGATTAATGTTGCACATTCGGCTATGGTTAGGCATGTTGATGATCTTATCTTGATTTAGATAATTAGGCATAAAAGGGTGGCAAAGGGGATGAAATTGTCGAATGATTAGTTGGGTAACAAAAGAAGCATTCGGCCATCCCTTGAGAGCTTGTGTGATGTTGGGTTTAAAATTAGCAAAGGTAACTTACCTAATGCATGTGCATGGGTGATTAGATTTTGATGATATGGTAGTTGCATGAGGTTATTAGCCGAATATACTAACATACATATACATGTGAAATTGGATTGTAAATATTTGGCAAGGTGGTTAAACTAGTTAAATTATTGATTAAGCTCAAGGAGTTAAAGGAGGTGAATCGAGCAAAGGCAAAGAAAAGGTCATCGAGTAGCCGAGTTGGAACCGTCTTACCCAACACGAGGTAAGTCATTAAGCATGTAGTTGGTATTATTTCAAATGGTCATAATGTTTATGTTTTGATGCTGAATGGAATGAATAAATATACATATATATATTTGCATGTACGTATGTGATGATGGAATTATTGAATGAAAAGAAAAGAGGTGAGATGTACTGAGTTGTTGATCTCGGCACTAAACGTGCGGGTATAACCATTTATGACCATGAGATTGGCGCTAAGTGCGCGGGATTGAATTGTACAGCACTAAGTGTGCGATTTGACTATGTTGCACTAAGTGTGCGAAATGAATATGATGCACTAAGTGTGCGAATTGACCATGCGGCACTAAGTGTGCGAGTTCGACTATGTAGCACTAAGTGTGCGATTTGATTACGTAGCACTAAGTGTGCGAGTTGATTATATAGCACTGAGTGTGCGGACTCAATATACATTCGTGAATCATTATGGACACTATGTGTGCGACACCATTGAGTCGATCGCGGACAGCGGATCGGGTAAGTGTCTTGAGTACATGGCCAATAGGTGCTATGCTTATACTTGGTGTTGAGCTCGGTAAGTTTGAACCTATGTGACAAATATACTTGAAGTCACGTACATAAAATTTATCGTAGGATGGGTGAAAGGCCGTTTAGTCGTTTGATTGTAACGAAAATAAATTGATTTATGAAAATGCCTCAATGTCCTATTGATGAGTATATGGAATGTGAATGCATGAATTGATATGAAACTGAATCGATAGGTTGGAGGAACTATGGTATGGTTCGGTATGGATGGAGTAAATTGTCTCGTTCCATTTTGTTTCCTCTTGTGATAATGTTATTGATGGATGGTAGTGCATTGCTTATGACTTACTGAGTTATAAACTCACTCGGTGTTTCCTTGTCACCCATTATAGGTTGCTTGGACTCATCTATTTTTGCGGGGTCAGGCCGTCATCGAAGTCATCACACCGGATAGCAAGTTTTGGTACCTTCTTCTTAGTTGGCTTAGAAGAACATTTTGGCATGTATAAGCTATTACGTTGTGTTTGAACTTTGGCATGTAAACTTTAAGCCATGCGAAAATGGCACGAAGGTTCGATTGAGTTGGATCAAGGGTAGGCATGAAATGGACCTAGTTACTTTCGTAACAGATGCTGGCAGCAGCAGTGTCATGAGATTGAAAATCACTAAAATAGTAGGAGTGGAATTAATTGATGAATAAATTATGTAATCGAAGCTCGATGAGTCTGTTTTCATGAGGAAGTAACGAAAAGATCATATGGGCAGTATATTAAGAGATAATCAGATTTTTGTGGACAGGGCCAGAACGGTTTCTGGATTCCCTGCTCCGACTTTGGAAATTCATAATAAATTAACCAGAGATAATTAGGGGTCGTACCATATATATACAGATTCCTCTCTGAGTCTAGTTTTCAGAGAAACAAACGGCATCAGTATTGAAGCCCCGTGCAGGGAGATATCCAATTCGTAATGGGCAAAGGTCAGTGTAGTCGACCCCTGCAACATGGAAGACTTTGACTAATAAACTGTACTAATTGGCCCAACCAAAAATTCTAGAAAAAAATACATAGATGGGCACATGAGTGTAGTTTCTGGGAAAAATCACGAAACTGATTTTCGAGTTACGAAACTCAAGATATGATTTTTAAAACGACTAGTACACAGATTGGGCAGTGTCTGGAAAATAAATTTTATAAGGGGTTAAAGCCAGTTAACACCTCGTGTTCGACTCCGGTGTCGGTTTCGGGTTCGGGGTGTTACAGTATTGGTTCATTCTTGACATTAAGCTTACTTAACCATTTCAACTATCAACTTCACTTTGTTTCAATACCTAACCGAACAATCCTTTTGAATCCTTGGTTAAACACCTTTACTTAGCCGATTACACTAAGAATGATACTTTTCAATTTTCAACGATCGGGTACATTAACGACTCGAATACTGCAACGAGAACGAGGTTGTATCATTTGGTATCAGAGCTAGCAAAATCGAGGAGTACAGACGTTCAAACTATCTCGAAGTAAGTTCGTGAAAAAAATTAAAAAAATTCGTATAAAAAATAGTAAAAAACAAAGTGTTATAAATATATATTGAAAAAAAATCCGTTTCTACCAAAAATCAACCTATTACGCCACACTACCAGCCACTTATTTCCTTTCAACTTACTTTGCACCAAAGACATCATATACCTTTGCACCCCTTTGAAGCCAACCCCTAGGCTAGCTTATAAGTCTAAACGAGTTATTTTACGAACTTTGTGAGAAGAATTGATTGGTAAAAGGCACGAGAGGTTGAGCTCATTAGATTGAAGAAAAAGTCAAATAGAGAATGTAAACACGAGTGGAGTGCCATCTTATCTTTCTTTATAAGTGAATGTGAGGTTTTGTGGTGAAGATTTTACTTCATGTTTCAAAGCTCGAAACACAATATGGCGAAAGGAGGTGGTCATCGACCTGTTAGAAATATTGCACCTAGAGGAGGTGGAGTGCCTGACTTGGCTCAACAAGCACTCTTGCGCGAATTCCAACATATGCTTCAAAATGAATTAGAATCGTTCAACGAACGCTTGAAACGTGTCGAGGAGAAGGGCCAACGAGAAATAACTCTCCAAGGTCCACAAAAAGAGCGAGCTCGACCTAGGCACAATCAAGATGACCTCTACGACCCAAGTGATGTGGAAAGTGATCAAGGGTCGAATTAAAGCTAAAGACGGAGAGGTCAAAGAAACCAAGGCCTTTGAGAGCGAGAGTGTATGGATGATAACTTGAAGAATATTAAGCTATCCATTCCACCATTCCAAGGTAAATCTGATCCGGAGGCGTACCTTGAATGGGAGAAGAAGATTGAATTAGTTTTCTAGTGCCACAATTACTTGAAAATTAAGAAGGTGAAGTTGACAATTGAGTTCTTCGATTATGCCATGATCTGGTGGGATCAACTCACTATAAGTCGGAGAAGGAATGGTGAACGGCTAATATCCACTTAGGTCGAAATGAAGGCTATGATGCGTGAGCACTTCATCCCATCATATTACCATCGAGAGCTATACCAAAAGCTTAAAAACCTTACTAAAGGTAACCAGAGCGTGGAGGACTATTTTAAAGAAATGGAGATCACTATGATTCGTGCAGATGTTGAAGAGGAGCGTAAGATGTCCATGGCGCATTTCTTAGCCGGACTCAACCGGGATATAGCCAATATTGTGGAGCTTCAACACTATGTTGAAGTAGTTGACATGGTGCACATGGCTACAAGGTGGAGAAGCAACTCCTACATAAAGTTCTATTCGAGGCTATTCCAACCCCAACGTAACCTCAAAATGGGGCCAAGGCACTAGCAAGAAGGATCCATCTAATCATGTGAAAAATTTAATGGTGCCAATAAAGTCAAACAAGCCTAGTGGAGAAACTAGAAAAGGCAAGGCCAAAGCTTTTCCCAATCGGTCAAGGGACATAAAATGCTTTAAATGCCTTGGGAGGGGCATATTGCCAGCCAATGGCGAAGTTGAATCGGAGGAGGAAAACGAGGAAGTAAGTTGATGGAGAAATCCTTGTCATCAAAAGGAGCCTAAGCCTTCAAAGTGTAGAGAACGAGCAGTAAAGAGAAAATATATTTCACATACGATGCCATGTACAAGGCGAAGTGTGTAGCGTTATTATTGATGGTGGGAGTTCCACCAATGTGGCCAGCACTTTGATGGTGGAGAAATTAAGACTTCCAACAGCTAAGCACCCACACCCCTACAGGCTTCAATGGCTTAATGATGGCAGTAAGTTGAAGGTGGCCAAACAAGTGCTCGTGGCATTTTCGATTGGCAAATACATGGATGAAGTCCTTTGTGATATTGTGCCCATGCATGCTGGACACTTACTACTAGGAAGACTGTGGCAATTTGATCGGAGGGTTATTCACATCGCTATACTTTCAAACATTTGCGAAAGAATGTAACTTTGGCTCCCTTAACGCCAAAGCAATTTTATGAAGATCAAATCAAATTGAAAATTTCTGTTGATCAAGCGAGGGAAAAAAAGAAGAGTGAAAGTGAACAAGAAAAGAAAACTAAAAAAAAAGAGAGGAAAACGAAAGAAAAGAATAAAGAAAGTGAGAGAAGAAAAAGAAGGAAAAGTGGAAAAAAACTCAGAAAGGTTAGGTGTGTTTGCAAAAGAGAGTGAGATTCGAAGGGCATACTTGATGAAACAGCCGATCTTTGTGCTCATGTACAAGGTGCTCATGTACAAGGAAATTTTTTTGAATACTAATGAATTGGTTGAAAATCTCCCTTCTTCTATTGTGTCTCTTTTGCAGGATTTCAATGATGTGTTCATAGACGAAGTCCCTAGTGGGTTGCCACCCATTTGAGGGATTGAACATTAAATAGATTTTGTGCCTAGAGCCATTATTCCTAATCGTCCAGCCTATCGAAGCAATCTCGAGGAGACTAAAAAGCTACAAAGACAAGTTAATGAACTTATGGAAAAGGGTTACATCTGCAAAAGCCTTAGTCCTTACGCCGTGCTTGTGTTATTAGTGTCAAAAAAAGATGGAACATGGCACATATGCGTGGACTGCCGAGAGGTGAATAAGATAACAATTAAGTATAGACATCCAATACCGTGTTTAGATGACATGCTTGATGAGTTGAGTGGTGCTTAATTGTTTTCGAAAATCAATCTTAAGAGCGGGTATCATCGGTGACGAATGGAAAACAACATTTAAGATGAAATACGGTTTGTATGAATGGTTGGTCATGCCATTTGGCCTAACCAACGCACCTAGTACATTTATGCGTCTTATGAATTATGTTTTGCGAGCCAACATTGGTAAGTTTTGCATTGCAAATTTTGATGATATTCTTATCTATAGTAAGTCTTTGGATGAACATGTGTTGCATTTAAAATCTATTTTGGAGGTTCTTCAAAAGGAGAACTTGTATGCAAACCTTAAGAAGTGTACATTTTGTACTAACAAAGTTGTCTTCCTAGGTTTTATGGTCAGCTCGGATGGACTCAAGGTGGACCAAGAAAAAGTGAAGGCGATTCAAGAGTGGCCTAGATGATAAGCATAAGCCAAGTGAGGGATTGGCGAGCTTTTATAGGCGATTCGTTCCCAATTTCAACACCTTGGCCACACTTTTAACAAGTGTGATCAAGAAGACTTTAGCCTTTCAATGGAACGAAGAATAAGAGAAAGCCTTTAACTCTATTAAAGATTGTTTAACTAATGCACCTTTACTTGTTTTACCTGATTTTTCTAAAACATTTGAAATTGAATGTGATGCATTAAGTGTAGGGATCGGAGTCGTTCTAACTCAAGATGGGAAGCCCATTGCATACTTTAGTGAGAAACTAAATGGAGCCATGTTGAACTACCCGACCTGCTACAAGGAAATGTACGCACTCATTCGAGCTTTGGAGACTTGGCAGCACTACTTGTGGCCTAAAGAGTTTGTAATCCATTCGGATCATGAGGCATTGAAGCACCTCAAGGGCCAAAACAAGCTGAATAAGCATCATGCCAAGTACAACAGCTTCCTTTTTAGAGAAGGTAAGTTTTGCATTCTGCAAAGTACAGTTCGGGACTTATTAGTGAATGAGGCACATAGTGGGGGCCTTATGGGCCATTTTGGCATGGGGAAAACCTTGGCAATCCTTCAAGAGCATTTCTTTTGGCTAAGGATGAAAAGGGATGTTGAGAGAGTTTATGCTCGATGCATAACATGCAAGAAAGCAAAATCAAAGATCAAGCCACATGGGTTATACACGCCACTACCAATACCCGAAGAGCCTTATGTCGACATTTCCATGGACTTTGTCCTTAGATTACCTAAGACTAAAATCGAAAAGGATTCGATTTTTTTTTTATAGATAGATTTTCTAAAATGTCTCATTTTATAGCTTGCACAAAAACTGACGATGCTGTTTATATTGCCTATTTGTTCTTTAGGGAAGTTGTTAGATTGCATGGAATCCTGAGAACAATTGTTTCCGATCGAGGCAAGAAATTCCTTAGTCACTTCTGGATGTCATTGTGGGGAAAGCTTGGAATGAAGCTACTA
The DNA here is from genome assembly GCF_007990345.1 of Gossypium hirsutum. Classification (NCBI taxonomy): domain Eukaryota; kingdom Viridiplantae; phylum Streptophyta; class Magnoliopsida; order Malvales; family Malvaceae; genus Gossypium; species Gossypium hirsutum. Next base: position 51,420,865 of record NC_053433.1, on the reverse strand, counting down.
TTTTCAACAACTTATCACCCCCAAACGGATGGCCAAACGAAGGTGGTGAATCATGTTTTATCATCCTTGTTGTGAGCTATCATCCGAAAGAATCTAAATTCGTGGGAGGAGTGTTTGTCGCACATCGAGTTTGCTTATAATCGATCCATTTATTCAACAACCAAACACTCACCTTTTGAAATTGTCTATGGTTTTAATCCCTTGACTCCATTAGACTTAGTTCCTTTGCCTAACGATCAGCTTATTCACGTAGAGGCTAAGTGGAAGGCTGAGTACGTGAAGTAGCTAATCAAAAAGTGAGGGCCAATATTGAGGCTAGAGCTGAAAATTACATGCATAAGGCCAATAAGGGACTAAAACGTATTGTGTTTGAACTCGGAGATTGGGTTTGGGTTCACATTAGGAAAGAATGTTTCCCAGCTCAACGAAGGTTAAAGTTATTGCCGAGAGGAGATAGTCTATTCCAAGTGTGACAGCCCTAATTTGGCCCTAGTTGGAAAGTGGTTTCGGGACCACAAAACCGAGTCACAAAAATAATTAGATGTTATATTCTGTGCTTATTATATGTGAAAGTGCATGTGTGAATTTCATTCTTTGATTTTGTCATTTGTGAGTGAAATTATGAAATAGGACTTATGAGAAAATTCTTGAAAATGTGATAGGTTAATTTGTAGTGGCCAAATAAATTGTAGTGCAAAATAGGAGGATTTGTATGTCAAACTTCCCACTTTAGTTGTAGTGGCCGGCCATGATAGGAATGATAAGCAATATGTGCATTTTATATTATAACTTAAGTATAGTGCAAATAATATATGCATTTATTTTAGCATTATAATAGTTAGTGGATGATGGGCATTTCATGTCTTTTATATTAAAGAATTAAATGTTTAATAGATTAATAGGATGAAATATGAATTTTTATAATAGATTTCTCCCAATTATTGCCGAAAACCATAAAGAAAAGAAGAGAAAATGAAGCTAAGGCATTCGACTATGGGGAATGTATAGATTAAGGTATGTTTAATCCTCCTTCATTGAAAATCTTTGTATATTTGGAGTGGTCATCAAGTATAGAAGTTAGCTCATGGCAAAATTTTTGTAAATTGATGAAGATGACATTCGGTCATGGATGTTTATATTTCTTTGATGTTGTTTTTGATGTTTTGTGCATTGAGGGTTGATAATAGATAGAAGTTGAATGGTTGTTGTATGTAGATAGCATGCATGCTAATAATGTTTTTATTTTCTAGCATGCATGCTAATAATGTTTTTATTTTCTACTTAATACCTTATTGATTATGAGTTAACATGAATGTTCAGTTGAACATATACCTTGAATTATGTTCAAAAATTTTAATTGATTAGTTGTACTCTTCTTTTTGCTTTTGAATATTCGAAATATTGAAGGTGAAAAGCTGGAAAATTTCAAGTTGAAATGTTGTCCAAATGCTGGAAATTTAGCATGCATATTCTTTTATTTAAATGCTTTGACTGAATGTTGGAAGTTAACTTGCATGCTGTTCGGTTACTGCATGAGGGAGTTAAAATTGAACTTAAGATAGTTTATTACTAATTAATTTGCTGCTGTAATGCTGTAAATTATTGGCTGTCCAAATTAGGACAAATTTATGGTGCTTAGTTAATTAATATGCTGCTGTAATACTGTAAATTATTGGCTGTCCAAATTAGGACAAAACCATGGTGTTATGTGCTAGCATGATATGTATGTGTGATTTAAGTGAAAAATGTTTAGATGATTTATAGTAATCGGCTAATGTGTTTTTGTAGATATAGATGCCGAATATGGACTTAAGAAATTAATTGGAAAATTTGTTGTTTATTTAGGTGATAGAAAGTATGAAATAGTCTTATGTGATACGTGTATATAAGTGGATCGAAATGAAGTGTAGTATATTTTTGTGTATGGGATTAATTGCACTTTGATTTTAATGTGCATGATTATTAGTATGTTTAAAATGTGTGAAAGCCGAATATACTCATGATACCATGCTTGATTAGTTGATTAACAATAAGTTAAATTTTTTTAATTCAAGCTCAAGAGCATAAGGAGCCAATTTTGGATAAAGGGAAAGCGAAACTAGTCGATTAGTCAATCCGTAGTTATTTGATAAAATCCAAGGTAAGTTCTTAAGTGTTTGTGTTTGATCATGTTATATGCTTAAGAGTTGAATAATCATAATTAAAAAATGTTTGATTGTATATATGTATATATATACATATGTTCTTTGTGTTGAATGAATATTAAATTAAAGTTATGAGCCGTATGTGACTAGCATATCTAGTCGACTTTGATTCTATTAAATGATGTACTAAGATATGTGTTCCAATGTGGAAATTAAACCCTATGTGGTTGAAAGGATGAAAATCTTTGTTCATAGAGATGTGTTTCAGTTATACGTAATTGAAGTATAAGTCATGAAAGTGTGAAAGAACAGGTGAATTGTTTATCGAAATGTGATATACGAGCTTTGGGCCTAGAAGGCTATAATGTCAGTGAAATGATATCGGGCTTCGGGCCTAGCAGGCTATAATGCTGGTGAGATAATATTGGGCCTCGGGCCTAGTAGGCTATAATGCCGGTGAAATGATATTGGGCTTCAAGCCTAGCAGGTGAAATGCTGGTGAATGAATTCAGACTTAAAGGTCTAGCAGGCTTATGGCCGGTGTTGAAATCAGGTTATTACCTAACAGGCAAATTGCCAGTGAACTATTAAAAGTGTGGTGCTATAAGACTATGGGCTAATACGATATGTGGATTCATTCCGTAAAGTAAATTATTCAGGTACGAACAACCTAATTATGTACATGTGAATTAAATGAATTTGATGATTGATGTGAATCGAACATATGAGAAATGGTTTCATGTTTATGTTCAACTATGAGACCTTGTGTTAAATCGACAATTGAATTCGTTCAATACATTAAGTTGGCCAGGTATGCGATATGTACTTATGCATGTTAGATCGATTGGAATTGAATCACGAATGTGAATTGAGAAGCATAGGTGAAAATGCCTATGTCATATATGTGAGTAAGGGTAAAACCATCGTAAATTATCGATAAGGGTGGGCTATGTGCGGAACCACCTTATAATTGCTAATTTGAATGGTTGTGTGTGAATCATTAAGCATGATGTATTGTATTGAGATTATGCTTAAGTAAAAGTATAGATATGTGATGAAATTGATTGGTGATATACATGTTTAAATAATATGAATGCAAAGAATGTGTGAAAGAGTGAATTTGTAATAAATCTGCTTGGGACAGTAGCAGTAATGTGATTTTGGAAAATCACCATAAATTGTGGGAGTTGAGTTAGAAGCTGAATAAATTATGTAATTAAAGCTTAATGAGTCTAGTTTCTTATAAAAGAAACCGTGTAAGCAAAAGAATTGCTGATAATGGCGTGGGACAGAATCAAATGACTTTGGGGTCCCCTGTTATTTTTTTAGAAAATCCTTATAATTTGTACAAAAATGGTTATAAGATAAAGTTTATATGCTTAGACTCCTTAATGAGTCTAGTTTCAAATGAAATCAACGAGAACATATTTTGAATTCTGTACAATGAGAAATTGGACTCGTAGTGAAGAGTGGTCAGATTAGTCAAATAGTGAAACAGGGGAAACTTTAAGAAAAATCTGGTATTGATTGGCCAAACCAAAAATTCTGAAAATTTTATGGATAGAAGATATATGAGTCTATTTTCAGGGAAAATTAACGTCAATTGATTTGGAGTTTCGTAGCTTCAGTTATAAATAATTTAGTGACTGTTTCTCAGGACGATAGCTTGTTGTGAACTTGAATATATGTTGTAAACATTGATAAAACATATAAATGAGCTGCTAATTGTTTTCTTAAGAACTTACTAAGCGTAAAGCTTACCCCCTTCTTTCCCATGTTCTCTAGGGTTGCCAGGTTTGCTCGGGTTGGAGGCCATCAGAGATATTATCACACTGTCGAGTTCACGCTATTGGTGTAAGTAAATCCTAGTGTTTCGAGTCTATGGCATGTATAGGGTTTTAATGTTGAGTATGTGATATTATAATCTAGCCAAAGGTGTTGGCTTGTATTGATAAAGTGTTTTGGCCATGTGAATTGGCCTATGTTGGCTAATGATGTTGTGGACCTAAATGTTTATTCATATATATGTATGATACTATCTCTTGTGATGTGAGCAATGGTATTTATTGCATAATAAAATGACTTGAGCATAACATTTGTAGATGTTTAAGAGCTCATTTATGCCATGTTGTATGTTATTGGATAAGTATATGTGCACATGTTGCGAGGGTGACAAATGGCTTGGAAAATAGTCTTGTAATTGTCCACACGGGTAGGCACATGGGCGTGTGTCTAGACTGTGTGTGGCATACGGTCTGCCCCCATGGGTGTGTTGTCCAACCGTGTGTCCCCTGCACCTAAGTTTTTCAAGTTTGTATGCATGGTAGTAGCACACGGGCGTGTGCTCTATACCCACACTGGCGTGTGAAGCTTTGATGCAAGAGATTTTCTAAGTTTTTCATGAGTTTCAGTTGGGTCCCGAACGACCCCAGATGTATGTTTTGGGCCTCGTAAGCCCATTCATGGGACAGATTGCATGTGAAAAGCAAAGTTTTAAATTGGTTGAAATTTTACGGCATGGTTTTTGTGTGATTGATTGAGTTTAAGTCGGGTAACACCTCGAACCCTGTTCCGGCGAGGGATACGGGCGAAGGGTGTTACACCAAGTGCTAGAACGATTAATAAGAACTTTTATAAGCTCGACCTTCCAGATGATTATAACATTAGCTCAAGTTGTAACGTATCTAGTTTATCTCCTTATGATGTAGGTGACGATTTGGGGACAAATCGCTTCGAAGAGGGGGGATGATACAACCAAGATCCGAGACTCACCAAGAATTGACAAGGAACCTTTGGAGATGTCCATAGGGCCTATAACCCGAGCTCGAGCCAAGAGTTTCAAGGAGGCTGTTTCAGCTTTATTGATTAAGTGTGGGGCGAAACAGTTGCGGGGCACATTGAATGATTTTGGACAAGTTCCCCAAGCATGCCTTGCAACCTCCCATGAGCTGATCTAGCTCATTCCTAGCTCATTAAGCTCGATTCTGTCTCTTTTAATTTATGTGTAACATCCTGATTTTCGGGTTTTTTGCGATTCCTGATATTTTAAGTAATTTTCTAAAATTTGGTATGTGATTATGGAATTCATAATTTGGGTGTGTAAATGGGCTTATGGAAGGCTTATGAGTTAGCCAAAACCCGGTTGAATTTTTTAAATTTTGGACTTAGGAGTTAGGGGTTCTGGCTAGGTGCCCTTATATTAAGTTGTGGGTAAAGTGTATCACAAGAAGAGCTTTGGTAGAGTGGCAAGGGTGATGCCACTAAGCTCCTAAAAAGGTGGCGTGTGGAGCATAAGGGAAGACCTGGGATCGATTCCCTGTGTTGGCAAATAAGAGTATTTATTTTTATGTGCAGGAAGGGTAAGTGTTGGAACCTAAGTGGATTCTGTAAGAGGAGAGTTGGATCAAGTCAAACGCATGGATTAAAGAGGGATAAGGGGAGAGATTTTAGGGATTTGAGAGAAGGATAGAGCTTAGCCGTTTGGAAGGGGTTAGAGAGGGGAATTCGGCAGAAGGGTATTAGGTTAGTAATTTCGGCATTAGGGTCTTAGCTGTGCCGTTTCCTCCTTTGTTTTAGTTTTTTTTCTCTTTTTTTTCTTCCCTAGCTGAATCTACCATTTTTCCTCTCATCTTTTCTCCCGTTTCTTTTTCAAAAACTAGCCCATTACTTTCCTCCACTCATTTATTATTTCTTTCCCTTATCTCTACTTCTGCCGAAGTACCGCAAAAAGCCGAAATCAGTGAAGATAGGGGGTGCCGATTCTTTGTGACCAGCAACCTTTTCTTTCCTTTTCAATTGTTGGCGTTCAATTCCTTTACCTTTTAGGCATCCGGATTCAAGAGGAGAGAGACTGTGGTAAGTGTTCAAACTCTAAACAATTCCTAGTGTAACTTTGGCCAAAAGCCGAAACCCCTCTAGTTTAGGGGGGTGGCCGAATGTGGGTATAGGCCTTATGGGGTCTTCTTTTAATATTTTTGTGGTTTATTTAGTGGAGGTGCAGCAAGGTGTAGTATCGACTTGGAGTAGCTTGGATCACCGGAGTAGCTAGACCTAGTCATCAATCGCGACAAAGGTAAGATTCCTAAGGCCATTATGGATAGTGGCCGAATGTGTAAGTATTAGTATTAGATGATTTTTGGTTTGGTTCAATTATGGGAAGCTGATTATTAATGATGGATTATAGGAGAAATCGTGTAGGAGATCTCGTCGAGGAATATCGCCAAACAGGTGTGTAACGAACCCTTTTTCATAGCTTAAAGCGATAAATGCCGAAAAGCCGAAATGCCAAAATTCTGGCATTTCGAGGACTTGTGAGCAAGCGAACGCTCACTAGTTAGTTAGAATCGATGAGATGATGATCGGAAACAATGGAAACGGTAAGGACGTGTTTTTGGCGTTCACGGTAAGTTGGGCCTCGAGGGGCTGAAATAGGGCCCAATAGGCTTTCGAGCCCATTTGGGTAAAATTGGTAGAAAATGGAAATCTATTAAATTGCCTGTTAAGACTATTAATACTATTATGGATATAGGCTAAATGGGCCTAGATGACAAAATCGACTATGTAGGGCCCATTAGGGGTTTTAGGCCCAATAACTCGATTTCGCTAAAAATGGGTCAGAATCACTGTTTGCACCCATGAATTGTTAGTAATCGTTAATGAACATGGAAACCCTAATTTTTGGTAAAATTACAAGATTACCCTTATAACATGAAGAGGACCGTTTTGCCCCTAGGTAAAAATGACCATTATACCCCTGGGGTTTATATATGAACTTAATGCATGGGATTTTGATAAACATGATATGTATGATATGCACATGACATGTATGATATGTATGATATGCACATGAGATGTTCATAAATGCATTGGGTTGGGTTTTTATATGGATGGAGGAAGTGCAAAAGGGCTTATGCCCCAGTTATTAAAGGGCTTATGCCCCAGTTATGATAAAGGGCTTATGCCCCAGTTATGATGAAGGGCTTATGCCCCAGTTACGATAAAGGGCTTATGCCCCAGTTATAAAAAGGGCTTTTGCCCCAGTTACTAAAAGAGGCTAGGCCTCCAGTTATATGATAAAGCAGCTATGCTGCCAGTGGAGAGTTATGGCGGGGTGGGTCGAGTTAATCCCCACATGGTGTGCTGGTTGGTACGGGTGGAGAGTAGCGGATGGTGGGTTGAGTAGTCTCCCCAATTCGGCTTGCATTCTTTCATTAACATTATATGTGATATTGAAATGGGCCTATGGGCCATACCGTTTATAGTAAAGGCTTCGGCCTAGTAATATGAAATATGAAATATGAAAAGGCTTCAGCCCAGTGTTATGAAATATGAAATATGAAAAGGGCTATGGCCTAGTACATGTTTGAGATTGGATTTGGGTTTAGGCCCAACAGGCTGTTATTGTTTTGGGCTCTGAAAGGGGGCTTGTAGCACACTGAGTTTCCAAACTCACCCCCTTTCCTTAACCTTGCAGGTGAGCCTTGATGTGGGGACTTGGGCCGGAGGGGATTCAGAGTGGCCACGGTGATCGCTTTTGGACCTTTAAATAAGCGTTGGTTTTCATTTAATTCTCTTTAATTATTATTTATTTTGGGTTGTAATAAGGCCATTTTTAACTTTTCTTTTATTTCTTCTTGGGATTATTTTATTTTTAATAACTTCAAACCTGGTTGATAATTGTTCAAATGGGCTAGACTTAGGATGTGTTTTCAAAGCGATACTTGTTTTCAAAATATCTCAACACCACGATTAATCGATTTATCAAAGACGTCCACTTAAACAAATTTAAACTCGATATAACAAAGTGTGGCTATGGTTGTGGGCATGTCTAGGATTGGATCCAATCAAAGAGCTTGGTACTTAAGCAGCCTTCATGGCTCACCTCCTCTGTCTCGGATACCTACCTGGTGCCCAGCTTCCATACACTTTGTTAACTCAACAAAATATATGGTTTTTAAAACACTAAAACGGAACGTGGGTTTTCAACTCCAATGTGGCACGTCAGATTCGGCCATAACGTCTGGGCCGGGTTTGGGGTGTTACATTATGCATTTTTAGTTGCCGGAATATGTAATTAATGCGTTTAGTTAATTTAGCTTAAGTTAATAAATATGTTATAATCTGAACATGTTATGTTTAATAGTTTTTTTTAATGTGTCTAAGTTTGAGAAATAATTACATGATTCAATTAATTTGTCTTAGCCGCATTTAAGTTATCATAGCAGACGAATTTAATTTTTCTTAGCTGACTTTAAACTTGTTTTAGCCACATGCATGGATGGTTTGAATATGGGTAAGCTGATGATTTCTATTCTCGAAGCATCCCTTCGTGAACACCAAGAGCCAAAAGCGAGCTGCTGTTTTTTTTTCTCCAAATTTCCCCAACGTGGACATCAACAGCTCAAGTGCTTTCACACTTGTTGGAAGTTCCTTTCACATTTGTTGTCCATTCGATTTTGAGCATTCACACACAAAGGCTACTTAAATTCATTTGTTCACACTTAAAGGCCATTGAAGTGCCCCAAGTTGACATTTAAGAGCTCAAGACTAATCAACTCATCAAGTCAGTGCATTAAATCATGTACACACCTCTTGGCCAAACCTAAGCGAGTTCATTCAGCTGATCATGACTTCAATTAAGCCAAGTTGACCTTGGAAGATTCAAGGGACGTTCTAAAAAGCTTCATTGAAATTTTAGCTCAATTAAGCTGGACACAAGCTGTCCATTTAGTTACTTAAGTGTCCATTCAGCTACCCTATGTATTGAGCTATAAATATGAAGCTCATTAGTTGTAATTCAGACTTTTGATACTTTGATGAATATTGTTATCTTTGTGAGTTTAATTCAACTCTCAATTCTCGTTTAGGACTTAAGCGGACTTATCTAGCTTGCTAGTGGCGTCTACCTTGATTCTTTGTGAACTTATCACTCATCGAGTGTGGGGTTCAACCCTTCATACCTCTGGTCACTATCTCTTAATAGATAGTGGGTCAAGGTTCATTCTATCACTTTTCCATCAACTTAATTGTCTTATAAGTCTCGAATCAATACTCACTTATAGTATTGGTTCATTCTTGACCTTAAGCTTACTTAACCATTCCAACTATCAACTTCACTTTGTTTCAATACCTAACTGAACCATTATCCATCATCACCCTAAATCCTTTTGAATCCTTTGTTAAACACCTTTACTTAGCCGATTACACTAAGAACGATACTTCTCAATTTTCAACAATCGGGCACATTAACGACTCGAATATTGCAACAGGGACGAGGTCATATCATAAAGAGATGTGAGATTGAGTTAATTTAGATTTTGAGATTGAGTTAATTTAGTTTTAAAGATTGATTTGGAAAGTGGAGAAACTTAGAAGTATTTATGTGGGCATTTTACAAAAGAGTAAAATTTGCATTTTCCTTATATTTCATTGTTGGAAAAATTAGAGGCGGGTAAAACTCGTTTTGACTCGAAAAAATAAAAAAGATTTGAATTTTGAGTTAATCGAATTGGTTTTTCGGTTTCTTTGAGTCAACTCGAATAAGTAATTCGATTTTTTGAGTTTGAGTCAAGTTGAATTTTACAATTCAAATAACTTAAATAATTCAAATAACAAATTGGTGTAAATATCCCTTTGGTCCTTCTCAATTTTGAAAACAAGCAAATTGATCCATCTCAACAAAAAAATAATCAAAATAATTTTCAAAAATTCAAAATATTTATAAAAATTCTAAATTTTCATATATATATATTAAAATTATAAAGATTAAAAAGAAAATTAAAAATTCTTAAAAAATTCTCAAGAATATATAAAAAATCTAAAATAATGATTTTGAAGACCTAAACAAGTAAATTACTAATTTAAGTTTATCATACTCAATTATCTTAATTTTCCTCTTATTTTTCTTAGAAATAGTTTTCAAATATATATGGTTTCATATTTATGCCTTTTAACATTGAATTAATTATATTGTAACAAGATTTTAATTTGACATATTTAAATTTTTTAAATTTAACTCGAATAATTTCACTTGATTCGATTCAATTTGAGACAACTCAAATTCCATTATACCCTATTCAATTTGAAAAAAATTAAATTAAATTAAGATGATAAAATAAGACTCGACAACTCAAATTTTTTTCAATCAATTCGTCTCGATGGAGCGCAACCTTCAATTTTTTCTTTATGCACATTGTTGGAAAACACAAGCAGAAAACCATTTTTTTTCTTTTTTAAATTTTTAATCAAAATTTTTTTTATTTAGCACCAAATCAAAAGTGGGTAACACATTTTCTTCAGTTTTAGAGTGATTCTAACATAACCAAATTGATTTTGAGATGTCGAAATCAAAGCCCAAATTTCTCATAATTCTAAAATTCTGAAAAATAAAAAAAATGGAAACTAGCAGTAAGTTTTTGGTTTTAATCACGTTTCTATCGAAGTTGTTATATGGTCGAAATCAAATTGGCTTCGTTGGAAACAATTATTGATTAGTTTCGGGTAGTTTTTGGTATTGGGTAGTGAACTTTGATTAGTATTTTGCATTCACGGGAATTATTGATATATTCTCTTAATTATTCGTTACTAATAAATGTATTCGATTTTGATTCTTGAAGCGACCAAAGTTGTGAAAACGTTGAAGGCCAAGGGAAAAGTCAAAATCGTCCAGGATTGAACATTCTAAGCAAAGCTCGCTTAGAAATTCGATTTGTTATTCCTTGCATTTGGAATTTACTTCGTCTAATAGTTTATTAAATTGTTACTTTTATAAATTGATTAATTGAAAATTTTTGGGATATAATTGACATGTCGTAGAGCATGGGGATCACCATAATTTCTTATTATTTATTGTGTGGACTGCCTTGATCGTTTAGGAGTATTATTATCATTAGACTTTACGCAATTGGTATTGGGTTAGTCAATGATTACGTCGCGTTTATCTATTAATGGATTATTATTATTACTGGTGTTTGCGCCATTATTGATTGATTGATATTAGAAGTTCGGTTGGATACTCGTGTGTCTAAAAATTTTTCCTTCTCGTATTACTTGAGAAAATTGATTGAATGAGATTCGTGATCCAATATTATTTCTATCTATTGAATGTTTTAAGAATGATTTAGTATTATTTCAATTTTTTTTAAAATTTATAGAACCTAGAAACTGAATACTTGCACTTACTAAATTTTAAAATGCAACAAATCACCACTGAGCGATTTTGCTCTACACATTAGTTTTATTTGTTTCTGTTGAAAAAAAATACATTCTTGGAAGCTTTGAGGCATATTCTCAATTAGTAAAGATTGAGATTTGAATTATAAAATTATGGTTTTATATTCTACCACATGAGACTTTTGCAATGGTATATCATACGCTCAAAATGATTGAATGATGAGTGAGAAATTGATGCTCAAAGTAAGCCACTTGTGAATTATGTTGAGAAAAATGGAAACTTAGTCCCACATTAATTAGATATCAAGTATGAAATATGTTTATATATATGAACCAACTTAATGGTTATTAAATGACTAAACTAATGTTCTCCCTTGCGTGTAGGAGGGGTGCAAATCCAAACTGGTTGGGGTGGGGGTAGACCCGCACAAAGTGGGTGGCTCGAAATGTCACCCACATACATAATCTTATTTTTTTTCTTAGTAAAGCTTATCTGTTTGGAATTAAAAGGAGTTAATGACTCCTTAATTCACGGATGCTATTGGCTCCATTAGTCAAAATTTCCAAAAGTTCTTCATTTGAATTTTATTTAAAACCAAATAATTTGCAGGAAAAGACACACACTGAATTTTCCAAAATTTCAAGAGATCTTTTTCATGCATATTTTTTTGAACCGTTTTTGGTGATAGACGAAGACAAAGCTATAGTTTGTTGATCACTACAGTCATACTATTGTTGTGCTCATCTTGTTGTTGTATCCTAGGAGACAGTCGACCAACATTTCTCTAGCACCAAAAGAGTGGCCGAATCTTTTTTAAGGAAACTGTGAAAACATGCCTCAACTACTAATCCATTTTTCCTGCCTACCTATGAGTATAATATTTTGATCTAGTTTTTATTTTTGTTTTTCAGATATATATATATGTGTGTGTGTGTGTGTGTATATCTATATCGTTCTCGTTCGATCTTGTGATATAAATAAATATTTTACATTACTATTTATTTCACTAACGTGTGTGCAACAATTTCTGTGCTCAGGTTTAAGGTAGTGACAAAGAGGTCCATGGTAGCAATGAATTCAAGCTTTTGCACACACAATTTTTCTTTCATAAAGACCTTTTTAGTACATTTAAACTTTCAATTTTGATTCGGCATGTACATAAGACCTTTGCTGATATTTTTGTTATATTTGTGGTGAACATTTATTCATTTGGCCATTTTGGCTCATAAATTTCATTAATTTATTGATTTGAATTATTTGATTGAATTATTGGTATATTGATCTTGATATGACTATTGAATTCTTGTATGTTAGTTTTAGGCTTTCGATTTATTAGTTTTACTTGCATGATATATTATTGTGTTATCAAATGTTTGGATGTTCAAGATGCTCTATAGATGAGATTTTGTATGTCAAGTATGTTGGTTGGGATTTAAAAGCATGTTAGCTATGTTAGATTAGTGTATACGAATTTTGTGCCAGAGGAACTAAATTATTATTTGTTATAATTGTTTTAAGCATGTTTTAATTGAATGATTGAATAATTGGGTCATATCGATGGTCAATGCGGAACCTCATATTCTAGTCAGGTCATTAGACTAGGTATAGGGTGTTACATTTAGTAGTATTATATGTAATGCACTCAACTAGACAAGATTAATCGAGTTCAAATCTCACATGTTATTACACACAATACTTAATAAAATATCAAAACAGTTGAAAAATTCTCCTTACTGAAAACATTTATCTTAATTAAATGATTTAATATCTAAGAACAAATGAAAATAATATTGTACATTAGACCTTTCATTAAACCTTTACAATACAACAATTACTAAGGACAGACTTTTAGGGTGTAACTCTACAATACGTTACTTTTTCACTGTATGCATAATAACCCATTTCGCCACTACATTGGAGCACTTCTGGCGTTGTTCCTCCTAGCGTATACTCTTATCATTACACCTAAAACAAAAACAAATATTGTAAGTTCAAGAGAACTTAATGAGCCTTACCACAAAAATACCTTGGCGATTACTTTGTAATACTTGAAGAACATTAGTGCGCTCGTGAAACGAAGAAAATATTCAAGTGTACACAATCGTATCAAATAATAAAATGACAAGTATGTTGAGTTATCGTACCTACAAGGACTGTATAAGTAGGATCCCAGGAATAGGAGGTGAGTCAAGTTTTACTGCTTAAATATCAAGCTTTTCCTAGACAAATCTAATCCTAGACATGTACATATCTATTGCCACACTTCTAATTTTGCAAATTATTCAATTTTATTAATGATTTCAACCTCTTATTTTATTATGAGAGAAATAAATATATCCTAAAAGAACTTAAAGCTAAAAATGTAACATCCCGAATTTGGGCCTAGAAGTATTGAGCCTTAAGTATGGGCCTGTAAGGAGGTTGTATATAAGTATTTAATTGTGCAAGGAAATGACACAATTAAATGTCTGCTTTGGTAGTTAATGGGCCTAAGAAGTGCTGGAGAAATCCTAGGTTCAAACCTGGACTTTAACAAAAATTTTGGTTTTAAGTGAATAAAACCTTGGATGCTTGGAAGTAGGCCTTTTAAATTATTATGTTAAGTAAATGACACAAGGAAGCATGTGGCCTAGTGGTTGTGGCGCCATTAAGGTTGCAAAGGAGCCTGGGTTCAAGTCTTGGCTCTTGCAATTTATTTTGGTTTTTCTTTTAAAGGAACCTTGACTTTGGCCTATAGACCTTATGATTAATTGAGGATAAAGTGTGATACAAAAGAGCTTGTGGCAGGGAGGCAAGTGGCATATGAGCATGTGAGAAGGGCAAGGGTTTAAATCCCCTTGCAAGCAAAACACAATTAGTTTGCTACATGGGAATGGTAAGTGGTTGAATTGGATTGAAACTCTGGAAGGTTGTTGTGGACTTGGTAAAAGGGTGAAGTTTGAACTGGTCATGGTTGTTGAATTGAATTTGAATTGGGGGAAGCTGGAGTAAATCAAGGAGGGATAAGGGAAGAGATTTTAGGAGAAAGTCAAGGAGTCCAAATTAGGGAGAGTTGTAGCCGATTGGGGGGTTAGAGTATGCAAATTCGGCTATGAGATGTTTCTCCTCTCATTTTGGTAAGTTTTGGTCTTTTTTGTTTGTGACTCTTAGTGCTGAAATATATCACTTTTTGCTCTTCATTTTGGGTTGTTGGTGTGTCGCAGAATTGACCATTTGGGAAGCTAATTGGTGTTGTCAAATACAACCTTTGTTGATGGTTTTCTTCGTTCACTTTTGTTTCTACTTCTCTTTTCCTGGTGAAATTTACTATCTTTTGTTTCTTCATCTTTTGTTCCAATCGCTTCCCTTACCATTATCTCTTTCATTATACTGATTTCTTTTCAGTTCTCCTGCAATCGATTGCCCTTTTAATCTCTTCATTGTTTTTCCTTTCGACATACCCTCTATATTCAGTTCTTGGCTAATTGCTTTTCTCTTCTGCTAGTGACATACGATTTTGGTTTACAAGGGTTCTGACAGACTGGTAGCTAGTACTCGCGGGTTCTCTTTAGTTTTTCTATTATAGTTATATGTGTTCAAACACGTTCTTCAATCTTTTCTACTCTAATCAGACTACTTGCTGGGAGATCAAATTATAGTCAAGCTTTAGCTTACCTGTTGGACTATCTATCCAGATTAGATCATCCAAGAGCTTAAACTAAGTGGTGAAGGAACGAACTTGCTGGCCTTACCTCAACTAAAAAAGGTAACGAGAATGCCGATTCCATACCTTAATCTAAAAACCGATTACCTGTTTCTCGTCATGTACCTGGGTTGTCGAAATCATGACCCCTTCCTTACGGGGTGGTGGTTGTTGGATTCTAGGTTTTCGGTGAAACGAAGGAGTTTCTGAAGGTAGTCAGGAACTATTTTCTTATCATGTGATTTAAGGTAAGCGTTATGGTCTAGCATTTTAGGGTTGGTCGAATGCTCGTGGTCTAGCACTTTGGGGTTGGTCGAATGCTCTATCTTTGGATTTAGGCTTTTGTTGAGCAATAAAATATATTCAAGTGCTAGATCATGCATTTGTTGGTTAATGAATTCCTTTGTTATTACAGCATTTTGGCAGGAAAGGGTGTAGTCATCTTTCGATTAACATTACAAGCGGACGGAATCACACACTTTGGTTAAGGTGGGTTCAATGCCATTCTTTTGGGATTAAGTGTTAGTAAAAGGTATTGACATTAAATGAAAACATTGATTGATGTAGAGTTGGTACTGGGAAATTTCTCACGCAATTTTGCAGAAAAAGGTGTGTGACTGTACACCGTAAACCATTACTATCAGCGAAAGTCGAAAAGCCGAAAAGCTAAAACTTCGGCATTTGAGGCCTCGCGAGCGTGCGATCGCTCGTAGGGTAAATCGAGCCCACAAATCATGGGCGATAGACTGCAAAGGCCACTACGTGCATTTTCGTGGACTGGGGCTGTTATGGGCCTTGATTGGCCATAATGGGTCGAATAGGCCGAATAGGCTCGTGGGCCCACGTGGGTAAATTTTGCTGTTAAGCGAGAAGTAGATAGACTTGTCATGACGCGCACATGGCTCAGGTTGTTTTTGGGTCTCGATGGGCCGTGTGGGCCCCATGCGAATAAAATCCATGGTAAGTGACAAATTATGAGCTGGGCTATGGTGTTCGCATAGCCGTGACTGACATTGGACTAAATGGGCCACATGAGCGTGTGGGCCCACTTGGGTCGTGTAATGGGCTTTAGGCCTATTTGCACCATTATGTCTGTTTAGGTTACTTAAGTCGCTTAAGGTGACAGTGGACTATCTGATGGGTCATAAATACCCCCGGTTTGGAAAATGACCGTAATGCCCTTGTAGGGAAAAATGACTGTAATACCCCTGTATGATAGAATGACGATTATGCTCTTATGTTCCGTTTGATTGATGTGCTTATGATTTATATATATGATTTTACTGAGTGTGACTTTGCATCCACGCAATATTTATGACATGACATACTGCATGGGGTTGGGTTATTATTGATGGAGGAAGTGTACGGCTTGTAGCCGTTTTGTACAAGGTTTTCAGCCTTTCTGCGATACTTATGGCTTATAGCCGTTCTGTTAACTGGCATCGTTGCTATGATATTTACGGCTTTTAGCCGTTCTGTCTACAGCATTGAGCTGTTCTGTTGACTTAGTGCCGCAACTAGTGCTAAGCTTGGTGTGTTGGCTGGATGGGTCTATTTTATCCCCATATGGTATGTTGGTTGGTACGAGTGGTGTATTGGTTGGACTGGGCTAGATATCTGTTTGCATATCTGCATCTGATACTGATTCTGTATTGGGCTTAGGCCCACCTGATTCTGTTAATGGGCTGGCCCAACTGTTACTGATATTGAGAATGGGGTAGGCCCAATTGATTCTGATTAGGGCTGAGACCCAAGTGAAATTGTACTGCGCGTAGGCCCACACACATTTTTCTATTACTGTAATGGGCTCCGTGTAACACCCCGAACCCGAAACCGACACCGGAGTCGAACACGAGGTGTTAACTGGCTTTAGCCCCTTACAAAATTTATTTTCCAGACACTGCCCAATCTGTGTACTAGCCGCTTTAAAAATCATATCTTGAGTTTCGTAACTCAAAAATCAGTTTCGTAATTTTTCCCAGAAACTAGACTCATGTGCCCATCTATGTATTTTTTTCTAGAATTTTTGGTTGGGCCAATTAGTACAGTTTATTAGTCAAAGTCCCCCAAGTTGCAGGGGTCGACTACACTGACCTTTGTCCATTACGACTGGGATATCTCCCTGCACGGGGCTTCAATACTGTTGCCGTTTGTTTCTATGAAAACTAGACTCAGAGAGGAATCTGCACATATTTGGTACGACCCCTAATTATCTCTGGTTAATTTATAATGAATTTCCAAAGTCGGAGCAGGGAATCCAGAAACCGTTCTGGCCCTGTCCCACTAAAATCTGATTATCTCTTAATATACTGCCCATATGATCTTTTCGTTACTTCCTCATGAAAGCAGACTCATCGAGCTTCGATTACATAATTTATTCATCAATTAATTCCACTCCCACTATTTTTAGTGATTTTTCAATCTCATGACACTGCTGCTGCCAGCATCTGTTACGAAAGTAACTAGGTCCATTTCATGCCTACCCTTGATCCAATTCAATCGAACATTCGTGCCATTTTCGCATGGCTTAAAGTTTACATGCCATAATTCAAACACAACGTACTAGCTTATACATGCCAAAATGATCTTCTAAACACACTAAGAAGAAAGTACCAAAACTTGCTATCCGGTGTGATGACTTCAATGACGGCCCGACCCCGCAAAAATAGATGAGACCAAGCAACCTATAGTGGGTGACAAGGAAACATCGAGTGAGTTTATAACTCAGTAAGTCATAAGCAATGCACTACCATCTATCAACAACATTATCACAAGAGGAAACAAAATGGAACGAGACAATTTACTCTATCCATACCGAACCATACCATAGTTCCTCCAACTTATCAATTCAATTTCATATCAATTCATGCATTCACATTCTATATACTCATCAATAGGACATTGAAGCAATTTCATAAATCGATTTATTTTCGTTACAATCAAACGACTATACGACCTTTCACCCATCCTACGATAAAACTTATGTACGTGACTTCAAGTATATTTGTCACATAGGTTCGAACTTACCGAGCTCAACACCAAGTATAAGCATAGCACCTATTAGCCACGTGCTCAAGACACTTACCCGACCCGCTGTCCGCGATCGACTCAATAGTGTCGCACACATAGTGTCCATAATGATTCACGAATGTATATTGAGCCCGCACACTCAGTGCTATACAATCAAATCGCACACTTAGTGCTACATAGTTAGACTCGCACACTTAGTGCCGCATGGTCAATTCGCACACTTAGTGCATCATATTCATTTCGCACACTTAGTGCAACATAGTCGAATCGCACACTTAGTGCTGTACAATTTAATCCCGCGCACCTAGCGCCAATCTCATGGTCATAAATGGTTATCCCGCACGTTTAGTGCCGAGATCAACAACTCATTACATCTTACCTCTTTTCATTCATTCAACAATTTCATCATCACATACGTACATGCATATATATATGTATATTTATTCATTCCAATCAGCATCAATACATACACATTATGACCATTTGAAATAATACCCACTACATGCTTAATGACTTACTTTATGTTGGGTAAAATAATTCCGAGTGGGCTACTCGATGACCTTCGATTTCCCCTTGTTGGACGCCTCTCCTTTAGGTTCTTGAGCTTAAATAATACAAATAAGAGTATTCAATATTTAACTCAATAACATGAATTTATTTATCACATTCGGCAATCACACATCATTAAATTTTCAAACCAAGATGTCATTATATGACCACATATACACATATCCATATACTCAAGCTCAATAATTATAATGTAATATCATGTACCCACTTTAAGTATATTGCCGAATATACTTAATCATACATACACCTAACCAAAACAATTTCCTAAAATCTTCATATCATTTATACACTAGGCCGATTGCCCTCACCAAGTTCACCTATGTTCTTCAACAATTCCTTCATTGATCAAGCACATATTCGGCTAAGAAATGGCAATTTTAGCAACCTTCGATTTAGTACTTAACTTTTACCACATATCAAATAACTCATTTCCTTACTCATGTGACCACGTATATTCGGTCATGCATACACACATAAAATCAATTTGGAGACTCTATCAATCCCACATACATTCGGCACCTTCATCCACCATTCTACCAAGCATGTAACATTCAAACACAACCAAACTCACATTCGGCCCTAGCTCATAACAAGGTAGCCGATTCTTTTTATAGTTCAAACATTCCTCTATCATCATTCACCTAACTTTAACATGAAACCACAAAACTCACCATTTCTCATCCAACTAACATGAACAACAACCATTCCTTGAACACTTTCTCATGACCGATTGCTCATGTTATCAACAAGATTCAAGGTTTGAACATGGGCTATTTAAAACATGCATGCATCTCAAAGACAACATCAAACATACCTTAGTCTAGCAAACCACCATAGCCAATTTTCTCAAGCTCTTCCCCCTTCCTTTTTGCATTTTCGGCCAAGGATGATAAAAGATGAACAAATTTTTTTCTTTCTTCTTTAGAACATTCGGCCAAGGGGAAATGAAGAAAGATGGACACTTTTTTTTTTGTTTTTCCTTCTTACTTTCACGGCAAAAGGGGAGGAAAGAAACAATTACCACCCATCCTTTCCTTTTTCCATTTCTTTATTTCCCCATACTTCTTATTATATTTCATCCTACATACCTCACTAGGCCAACATGTTCCCAACATGTTTCCACCCATAGCATGGCCGGCCACTACATATTAGGGAGGGGGAATTTGACATGCAAGTCCCCTTTTTCTTCCACATGCACTAATAGGTCCTCATGCATTGACCTATCACATTTTAAAATTTTCTCATATAAGTCCTATTGACTAAATTCACATGCAATCGACCAAATCGAAGCTTGAAATTTTCACACATTCATTATTACATATTCTAGATAATAAACATCACATTCAAACCTTTCGGTGACTCGGTTTAGCGGTCCCGAAACCACTTCCCGACTAGGGTCAATTTTGGGCTGTCACAACTCTCCCCCACTTAAGAAATTTTCGTCCTCGAAAATCTTACCAGTAAATAGGTTTGGATATCGTTCTTTCATCGAGCTCTCGGGTTCCCAAGTTGCTTCCTCGATCCCGTGTTTGAGCCACAACACCTTAACCAACGGAACCCTTTTGTTTCGCAACTCTTTCACCTCACGAGCTAGGATACGTATCGGTTCTTCTTCATAACTCATATCGGCTTGAATTTCAACCTCTGATGGGCTAATTATATGCGACGGATCAGATCGATAGCGTCGAAGCATCGAAACATGAAAGACATCGTGAATCTTTTCAAGCTCAGGGGGCAAAATCAATCTATACGCAACTGGCCCCACTCGTTCGGAGATTTCGTACGGCCCAATGAATCTCGGGCTCAACTTGCCCTTACGGCCAAACCTAAGTACCTTTTTCCAAGGCGAAACTTTAAGGAACACTTTATCTCCCACCTGATATTCAATGTCCTTCCGTTTCAGATCCGCATACGATTTCTGACGATCTGTGGCTGCCTTCAAACTTTCACGGATTACTTTTACTTTCTGTTCGGCATCTTTAATCAAATCAACTCCGAAAATTTTACTTTCACCGAGCTCGGTCCAAAACAATGGTGTACGGCATTTACGACCGTACAAAGCCTCGTAAGGTGCCATCTTAACACTTGATTGAAAACTATTGTTGTAAGCGAATTCAATCAAAGGTACATACCGTTCCCATGAACCACTAAACTCAAGGATGCAACATCTCAGCATGTCCTCGAGTATCTGAATTATTCGCTCGGATTGACCATCGGTTTGGGGATGAAAAGCGGTGCTAAAATGCAGCTTGGTACCCAGAGCTTCTTACAATTTCTTCCAAAATCGCGAGGTGAATCTCGGATCTCTATCCGACACGATAGAAATAGGTACTCCATGTAATCTCACAATCTGAGTAACATACAATTCGGCTAGTTTATCCAATGAAAAATCCATACGCACGGGGATAAAGTGAGCCGACTTAGTCAGCCTATCAACAACAACCCAAATCGCATCCTTCTTACTTGCGGACAATGGCAGTCCGGACACAAAGTCCATTGTGACTCGGTCCCATTTCCACTCGGGTATCATGATCGGCTGAAGTAACCCTGAAGGCACTTGATGTTCCGCTTTCACTTGTTGACATATTAAACATCTCGAAACAAAGTCGGAGATGTCTCGCTTCATACCATGCCACCAAAACCGACGTTTCAAGTCGTTGTACATTTTCGTGCTCCCCGGGTGAATTGACATTCGACTACAATGGGCTTCGTTCAGGATCATCGGAATGAGTTCCGAATTCCTTGGAACGCACAAACGACTTCTAAACCTCAAACAACCATCATCATCAATCTGAAACTCCGATTCCTTGTTCGGAACACACTCAGCTCGTTTTGCAACCAATTCATCATCGACTTTCTGAGCTTCACGAATTTGATGAGTCAATAATGGTTTGGCTTTTAATTCAGCTACTAACACATTGTCAGGTAGAACAGACAAGTGTACATTCATCGCTCGCAAAGCAAACAGTGATTTCCGGCTTAAGGCGTCCGCAACCACATTAGCCTTTCCCGGGTGGTAATCAATGACAAGCTCGTAATCTTTCAACAACTCAAGCCAACGTCTTTGTCGCAGATTCAAGTCTCGTTGAGTCATCAAATATTTGAGACTTTTGTGATCCGAAAACACATGGCACTTCTCACCAAACAAATAATGTCGCCATATTTTCAATGCAAACACAATGGCGGCTAGTTCGAGATCATGGGTCGGATAATTCCTCTCGTGTGGCTTCAATTGTCTTGACGCATAGGCCACAACTCGACCTTCTTGCATCAATACGCAACCCAACCCAAGTAGGGATGCGTCACTATAAACAACAAACTCTTTACCCGATTCGGGTTGTACCAAAATTGGAGCTTCAGTCAGATGAGTTTTCAGTTGATCGAAGCTTTTCTGACATTTCTCCGTCCATTCGAACTTAACATCCTTCTGAAGTAGCTTCGTCATTGGTGTGGCTATCATCGAGAAACCTTTGACAAATCGTCGGTAATAACCGGCGAGCCCTAGAAAGCTTCGGACTTCGGTAACATTTCTCGGAGGCTTCCAGTTAAGTATGGCTGAAATTTTGCTCGGGTCAACTCGAATACCCGATGCGGATACCACATGACCCAAGAAGCTAACCTCTCTTAACCAGAACTCACACTTACTGAACTTAGCATATAACTGCTTATCCCGCAAAATTTGCAACACTTGCCTCAGATGCTCAGCATGTTCGGTCTCATCTCTTGAATAGACCAAGATGTCATCAATAAACACAACTACGAACCGATCCAAATACGGCCTAAAGATCCGATTCATCAAATCCATAAACACCGCAGGGGCATTAGTGAGCCCAAACGGCATCACTAAGAACTCATAGTGACCGTACCTCGTTCTGAAAGCAGTTTTGGGTACGTCCGAATCTCGAATCCGCAACTGATAATAACCCGATCTCAAATCTATCTTTGAAAACACCGATGCCCCCTTTAATTGATCGAACAGATCATCAATACGCGGCAACGGATATTTATTCTTTATCGTCACTTTATTCAGTTGACGATAGTCAATGCACAACCTCATGGTTCCGTCCTTCTTTTTCACGAACAATACTGGTGCACCCCAAGGTAAGAAACTCGGTCGAGCGAAGCCTCTATCCGTCAATTCTTGCAACTGAGCTTTCAACTCTTTTAACTCGGTTAGTGCCATACGATACGGAGCGATCGAAATAGGCGTAGTTCCAGGTACAAGCTCAATACCAAACTCTACCTCCTGAACAGGTGGCAAACCCGGTAACTCTTCAGGAAAAACATCCGGGTATTCACAGACCACCGGCACCGATTCGGGTTTCTTTTCTAACTCCTTGTCATCAAGTACATACGCGAGGTATGCTTCGCACCCTTTCCTTACATATTTCTGGGCCAACATTGCTGATATTACAGCTGGCAACCCCCTTAAGTCCGCAGACTCAACTCGGATTATTTCGTTATTTGCGCACCTCAAATCGATAGTCTTGCTTTTGCAATTCACAACCGCATCATGCGCGGTTAACCAATCCAAACCAAGAATAACATCAAACTCGTTGAACGGCAAAAGCATCAAATCAGCCGGAAAACAGGATTCTCGGATTATTAGAGGGCATCTCTTACACACTTTATCAACAAGTACGCATTGACCCAAAGGGTTTGATACTCGAATTACGAGCTCAGTAGACTCAACAGGTAGAGTCTTACTGGTTGCTAAGGTTTCGCATACATATGAATGAGTAGAACCAGGGTCAATCAATGCAATCACATTAGTATCAAAGAGAGTGAAGGTACCAGTGATGACGTCGGGGGAGGTTGCCTCCTCTCGTGCGCGAATGGCATATGCTCTAGCAGGAGTACGGTTCTCGGCGCGATCGGCCGTATCAGAGGCCCCCCTCTGACTACCACCCCTGCCTCCTAATATTCTCGGTGGTCTACCTCTAGATGTCACTCCACTAGGTCTTGCACCTTGAATCTTATTCTTCTCATCCAGCTCCGTGCAATCTCTAATGAAGTGGTCCTTCGAACCGCATCCGTAACAGGCCCTGTTAGTAGACTTGCCCCAACATTCACCTAGGTGTCGTCTTCCACATTGGGGACATTCAGGTTTCTCGTGACGATTATTGCCCACACTAGCTACCGAAGTAGCTCGGGAGCCCATCGATGGTCTTGCCCTGATGGAAATTCCCGCAGTCGCCCTCGACTTATTAATGTCCTCCCTGAACTTCTTCACAGCTGAGAACGGAGCTTTACTCGTCGATCTTTTACGATAATCTCTAGCTTCAAATTCAGCCTTCCTCTTCTCCTTTCCAAGTTCCTCCGCCTTGCAGGCTCGTTCGACTAGTGTTACGAATTCCTTTATTTCCAAAATACCCGTTAGTAGCTTTAAATCTTCATTCAATCCTTCCTCGAATCTTTTGCACATAGCAACCTCATCAGCTACACACTCCCGGGCATACCTACTAAGTCTTACGAATTCATGTTCGTATTCAGATACAGTCATACGGCCTTGCTTGAGTTCCAAGAACTCCTTACGCTTCTGGTCAATGAACCGTTGGCTAATAAATTTCTTCCGGAATTCCATTTGAAAGAAGTCCCAAGTTACTCGCTCGTTCGGGACTATGGAAATCAAGGTCCTCCACCAATAGTAGGCTGAGTCTCGCAGCAAAGATACAGCACATTTTAGACATTCATCGGGTGTGCATGACAATTCATCGAACACCCGAATGGTGTTATCAAGCCAGAACTCGGCCCTTTCGGCGTCATCAGTTACTATGGCCTTGAACTCCTCGGCCCCACGCTTCCTAATCAAGTCTACAGGTGGCTTACTCAGCCTCACAGGATCAGCGACTGATGGCCTTACAGGCTCTTGGGGTGGATTATTCAAATTTGGGAATTGTTGGACAGCCGGGTTGGCTCGGGCATATTGCGCGACCCACTCATTCATCATGGTAAAGAAGGCTTGTTTAGCCCCCTCACCTTGATTATTCGCAGATGACTGAGGTTCAACAGGCGGCGTCCCTTGTGCAGGAGCAGCCGCTACGCTCTCAACGTCATCCGCTAGGGTTCTTTCTTCATCGGGATCCATTTACTAATCAAGACAAAAACATTTCAACCGTCAGAAGTCATCACCCTTTTAAACATTAACATTATGGCATGTATAGCTAGACTCATACGTGCTATGGTAGTCCTAGAACCGACTAAACCATAGCTCTGATACCAATAAAATGTAACACCCCGAACCCGAAACCGACACCGGAGTCGAACACGAGGTGTTAACTGGCTTTAGCCCCTTACAAAATTTATTTTCCAGACACTGCCCAATCTGTGTACTAGCCGCTTTAAAAATCATATCTTGAGTTTCGTAACTCAAAAATCAGTTTCGTAATTTTTCCCAGAAACTAGACTCATGTGCCCATCTATGTATTTTTTTCTAGAATTTTTGGTTGGGCCAATTAGTACAGTTTATTAGTCAAAGTCCCCCAAGTTGCAGGGGTCGACTACACTGACCTTTGTCCATTACGACTGGGATATCTCCCTGCACGGGGCTTCAATACTGTTTCCGTTTGTTTCTATGAAAACTAGACTCAGAGAGGAATCTTCACATATTTGGTACGACCCCTAATTATCTCTGGTTAATTTATAATGAATTTCCAAAGTCGGAGCAGGGAATCCAGAAACCGTTCTGGCCCTGTCCCACTAAAATCTGATTATCTCTTAATATACTGCCCATATGATCTTTTCGTTACTTCCTCATGAAAGCAGACTCATCGAGCTTCGATTACATAATTTATTCATCAATTAATTCCACTCCCACTATTTTTAGTGATTTTTCAATCTCATGACACTGCTGCTGCCAGCATCTGTTACGAAAGTAACTAGGTCCATTTCATGCCTACCCTTGATCCAATTCAATCGAACATTCGTGCCATTTTCGCATGGCTTAAAGTTTACATGCCATAATTCAAACACAACGTACTAGCTTATACATGCCAAAATGATCTTCTAAACACACTAAGAAAAAAGTACCAAAACTTGCTATCCGGTGTGATGACTTCAATGACGGCCCGACCCCGCAAAAATAGATGAGACCAAGCAACCTATAGTGGGTGACAAGGAAACATCGAGTGAGTTTATAACTCAGTAAGTCATAAGCAATGCACTACCATCTATCAACAACATTATCACAAGAGGAAACAAAATGGAACGAGACAATTTACTCTATCCATACCGAACCATACCATAGTTCCTCCAACTTATCAATTCAATTTCATATCAATTCATGCATTCACATTCTATATACTCATCAATAGGACATTGAAGCAATTTCATAAATCGATTTATTTTCGTTACAATCAAACGACTATACGACCTTTCACCCATCCTACGATAAAACTTATGTACGTGACTTCAAGTATATTTGTCACATAGGTTCGAACTTACCGAGCTCAACACCAAGTATAAGCATAGCACCTATTAGCCACGTGCTCAAGACACTTACCCGACCCGCTGTCCGCGATCGACTCAATAGTGTCGCACACATAGTGTCCATAATGATTCACGAATGTATATTGAGCCCGCACACTCAGTGCTATACAATCAAATCGCACACTTAGTGCTACATAGTTAGACTCGCACACTTAGTGCCGCATGGTCAATTCGCACACTTAGTGCATCATATTCATTTCGCACACTTAGTGCAACATAGTCGAATCGCACACTTAGTGCTGTACAATTTAATCCCGCGCACCTAGCGCCAATCTCATGGTCATAAATGGTTATCCCGCACGTTTAGTGCCGAGATCAACAACTCATTACATCTTACCTCTTTTCATTCATTCAACAATTTCATCATCACATACGTACATGCATATATATATGTATATTTATTCATTCCAATCAGCATCAATACATACACATTATGACCATTTGAAATAATACCCACTACATGCTTAATGACTTACTTTATGTTGGGTAAAATAATTCCGAGTGGGCTACTCGATGACCTTCGTTTTCCCCTTGTTGGACGCCTCTCCTTTAGGTTCTTGAGCTTAAATAATACAAATAAGAGTATTCAATATTTAACTCAATAACATGAATTTATTTATCACATTCGGCAATCACACATCATTAAATTTTCAAACCAAGATGTCATTATATGACCACATATACACATATCCATATACTCAAGCTCAATAATTATAATGTAATATCATGTACCCACTTTAAGTATATTGCCGAATATACTTAATCATACATACACCTAACCAAAACAATTTCCTAAAATCTTCATATCATTTATACACTAGGCCGATTGCCCTCACCAAGTTCACCTATGTTCTTCAACAATTCCTTCATTGATCAAGCACATATTCGGCTAAGAAATGGCAATTTTAGCAACCTTCGATTTAGTACTTAACTTTTACCACATATCAAATAACTCATTTCCTTACTCATGTGACCACGTATATTCGGTCATGCATACACACATAAAATCAATTTGGAGACTCTATCAATCCCACATACATTCGGCACCTTCATCCACCATTCTACCAAGCATGTAACATTCAAACACAACCAAACTCACATTCGGCCCTAGATCATAACAAGGTAGCCGATTCTTTTTATAGTTCAAACATTCCTCTATCATCATTCACCTAACTTTAACATGAAACCACAAAACTCACCATTTCTCATCCAACTAACATGAACAACAACCATTCCTTGAACACTTTCTCATGACCGATTGCTCATGTTATCAACAAGATTCAAGGTTTGAACATGGGCTATTTAAAACATGCATGCATCTCAAAGACAACATCAAACATACCTTAGTCTAGCAAACCACCATAGCCGATTTTCTCAAGCTCTTCCCCCTTCCTTTTTGCATTTTCGGCCAAGGATGATAAAAGATGAACAAATTTTTTTCTTTCTTCTTTAGAACATTCGGCCAAGGGGAAATGAAGAAAGATGGACACTTTTTTTTTTGTTTTTCCTTCTTACTTTCACGGCAAAAGGGGAGGAAAGAAACAATTACCACCCATCCTTTCCTTTTTCCATTTCTTTATTTCCCCATACTTCTTATTATATTTCATCCTACATACCTCACTAGGCCAACATGTTCCCAACATGTTTCCACCCATAGCATGGCCGGCCACTACATATTAGGGAGGGGGAATTTGACATGCAAGTCCCCTTTTTCTTCCACATGCACTAATAGGTCCTCATGCATTGACCTATCACATTTTAAAATTTTCTCATATAAGTCCTATTGACTAAATTCACATGCAATCGACCAAATCGAAGCTTGAAATTTTCACACATTCATTATTACATATTCTAGATAATAAACATCACATTCAAACCTTTCGGTGACTCGGTTTAGCGGTCCCGAAACCACTTCCCGACTAGGGTCAATTTTGGGCTGTCTCACTCCGGCCTTGACTGATTTTAAATTCTGTCTATTTACTAACTATTTTAATTTAGGAGGGGATTACACATTGAGTTTTCATAAACTCACCCCGTTTATTAACTGTGTAGGTAATCCCCAGCTTTAGGAGGATTGGTGCTGCGAGGAACTCGGAGATGGCCACACAGTTGCTTTCGTTATCTACTATGTTTATTTGCTTCTCAGTACTTTAATTTCGGTTTGGTTTGTAGTAAGGCCTCTCTGGTTTTATTTTAAAATTTGGGATTTTATTTACCATGTTTGATATTTGTTAGAAGTAGATCGCGATTTTCCAAAACAATAACTGTTTTCAAAACACTACGTTTTCGCAACGTAACTTTTGAACATCATGTTTTCATAAATCGACTATTTTAAATTAAGCTTCCACAACAAACACCGTTTTAAATAGGAATAACTTTCCAGTGAACCATGTTTTGCAAAATAAACCAACGTAAACCGAGGTTTTCACAAGGAATAAAAGGGCCAGAGGTTTTAAATGGTAGGAAGGGTTTTCAATGAAAACATAGTTTTCAAAAAACACTTCAATATGACAAGCCAGATTTGGCCATAACATCTAGGCCGGGTTTGGGGTGTTACAAAAACCTTAAAATATCCTAAAAAGAAAAAGAAACTAAAGACAAGATCCCCCCTTATTATTTATTTGCAGACCCTTTAGAATCTGACCCATCTTTTGCTTCACCTTTCTTGTCTTTGTTGAATCCCCTCGTTCCTTCTTCGACACTGGAGTCCATGGTTCAAATATAAGGTCTAGAAATATAGGCACAAAAGCAAACAAGTTATGGAATATTATCTTAAAAGTATCTCTAATTGAGTCATCTTGTATTTTTTTAGTATCTCCAATAAGCTTGCTGCCATTGCATATGTTGAGCTAGGTGAATGAGTTTTAAACATTGGGGGTAGTCTTCTCTGTGACAGCCCAAAATTGACCCTAGTCGGGAAGTGGTTTCGGGACCACAAAACCGAGTCATAAAAATAATTGATTTCCATATTCTATGCTTATTATGTGTGTACATGAGTATGTGGAAGTTTCATTCTCCAATTTTGCCAATTGCATGAGAAATTATTAAATAGGGATTGATATGAGACATGGTGAAAATATGATAGGCTAATTTAAAATGGTCTATTAATGCATGTTGTGAAAATGATGGGTTTGCATGTCAAATTACCCAAAATTTGAGCTAGTGGTTGGCCATGCTATGGGTGGAAACATGTTGGGAACATGTTGGCCTAGTGAGGTATGTAGGAAAAAAATAAAATAAGGGGCATGGGCATAAAATAATGAAAAGGAGTATGATGAATACAAAAAAAAAATGTGTGTAGTTGTTTCCCCCCCATTGCCGTGAGCTAAAGAAAAGAAAGGAGAAAATTTTTGTTCATCCTTTCTCATCTTCATTTAGCCGAAACTAGAAAGAAAAAAACAAAGAAAAAAAATGCTCATCCTTTGGTTCATCCTTGGCCAAAAATTTTAAGGAGGAAGGAAGAAGAAAGGTTGAAGAGGTTCGGCCATGCATGTAGCTAGGCTAAGGTATGTTTGATGATGTTCCATGAGATGCATGCATGTTTTAGTTGTTAGCTTGAGTTCTACCTAGCCCATGGTCTAAATCTTGCTATGTGATGGAAATGACACTAGGCCATGGATGCATCATTCTTGGTTAATGTTTGATGTTGTGGTGATGAGGCATGAGGATGAGTTAAGATTCGGCCTAGGTGGAGTTTGTGTTAATGCCATTGCATGCTAAATATGAAGCTTGTTAATGATGCATGTGATGGTGGCTTGATGATTCTTGAACCTCCTTTTTAGCATTTTTGAGTGAGCACATATGTGCATTGGTTGCTAAATGGAGAAGAATCGGCTAGCAAGTTGTGTGCTAAGGCCGAATATAACTTTTGCATGTTAATGAGCAATGCATGTGTTAAATTGATGGAAAGGGGGAGGATGCTTTACTAGTGTGTATATGTGTGTATTAGCCAAGTTTTGAACTTGAAACAAAAGGGTGTTTAGTCAATACAAGTGACCATACTTGTAGAATGTATTAAGTGTTGAAATCGGCCCCAAAATAGACATGCATATTCGGCCAAGGGGGAAAAATTAGCTAAAATGTTGAGTTTGATTCATGATTCCGTACATTTGTGACTTTAATGTCTAATGTATAAATATGGGCTAAGTGCCTTGTGTTCCTCTTTTCGATGCTCAAATGATTAAATCAATTTATTTGTTTAATTAAGCTCAAGAGCAAAGGGGAACTAAATCCGATAAAGGGAAGGAAAAAGTGGTCGAATAGCTATCGGAATCGTTCGACAACACCCGAGGTAAGTTCTTGAGTAAGAGAGCTTAAATTATGATGTGATTAGATCATGTTTTAAGCAAATTAAAATCATGCTCTTTGTGTGGCTATTGAGCCGAATTTGCAAGAATGATAAATGTCTTGTGTTTGAGTTTTGCTAACGAAAATGAAATACGAATGGGCCATGATTTATTGTTAAATGTGCATGGTTATTTGAATGATGTCCGGGCTAAGTCCCGAAGGCTTGTGCTAAGTGACAATATCTGGACTAAGATCCGAAGGCATTTGTGCGAGATACTAATTCCGGGCTAAGCCCGAAGGTATTTGTGCGAGATACTAATTCCGGGCTAAGCCCGAAGGCATTTGTGCGAGTTACTAAATCCGGGTTAAGTCCCGAAGGCATTTGTACAAATTACTATAACCGGGCTATGTCCCGAAGGCATTTGAACGAGGAGCTATATCCGGTTAAATTCCGAAGGTACGTGATTTGGGAATGAATGAACTTGCTGTAAAATTCCAGTTAATACTCTCGAAACATCCCAACATTGAGGTATGTTTCGTATGTGCTTGAATTTAGTTGAGCCCTTACAAATAAGTATTCGCTCAGTTGATAAACGAGCTACCGGCCTTTGGCTGAGTTGATCTTTTGTGTATGTACATAAGGGTTGATAATGTGAAGCAAGTACGATATCGTAAATTTGTGCATATGAAATTATCCGTTTAGCTATATGAATGCTATACTTTTGTTGTGCTGGAATTCCTTGCTCAAAACTTACTAAGCATAAATTGCTTACTCCGTCTCATTGCTCCTCTGTTTTATAGATTTGGTTCTCCAGCTATCGGACTCGGGATCTTTAAGTCAAAGTCGCCCACACTATCAAAGCCCCCCCCTTTTGGTACAATTTTGGTTGAACTTCGAAATGGCATGTATAGGACTACCCGTTTGTTGTGGGTCGTGGACCCTTTGGACTTGTATAAATTTTGGATAGCCATGCGAAAATGGCTTATATGTGTTTGAGTATAATGTTATAATCATTTGGTGTGGATATGCTTGACAAGGATTGGCCACGGGGATGGTTAATCACTTTCATAAATTGTGCTATTTATGCAAAAAGGGCTAGTTGAATCATGGAAACCATGAAATAGGTAAAGTCTACCTTAAAGGCAGATGCTGACAGCAGCAGTGATGTATATTTGGAAAATCACTAAAAATAGTAGGAATGGAATTAAATAGTGAATAAATTATGTAAACAAACCTTGATGAATCTACCTTCACAGGAAAGTAACGAAACAATCATACGGACAGTATGTTAAGAGATATTCAGGTTCTCGTGAGACAGGGCCAGAACGGTTTTTGGATTTCCTGTTCCGACTTTGGAAATTCATTATAAATTAACCAGAGATAATTAGGAGTCATACCATATATGTATAGGTTCCTCTCTGAGTCTAGTTTCTATAGAAACAAACGGCATCAGTATTGGAGCCCTGTACAATGAGATATTTAAGTTGTAATGTGCAAAGGTCAGGGTAGTCAATCCCCGTAACATGGGAGACTTTGACTAATAAACTGTACTAATTGGCCAGACCAAAAATTCTAGAAAAAAATATGTAGATGGGCATATGAGTCTAGTTTCAAGGAAAAATCACGAAACTGATTTTCGAGTTGTGAAACTCAAGATATGATTTTTAAAGCAACTAGTACGCAGATTGGTAGTGTCTGGGAAATATTTTTTATAAGGGGTTTAAAGTCTGTTCACACCTCGTGTTCGACTCCGGTGTCGGTCTCGGGTTCGGGGTGTTACATTTGATTGGTATCAGAGCTACGGTTTAGTCGATTCTAGGACTACCGTAATGCATTGGGTCTAGCTATACATGCCATTTTATGTGATTACTTGATAGTGTGGTGATTTCTGACAATTGTAAATGTGTTTATTTATAGTAATGGATCCCGATCCCAACCGAGAGGTAGCTGATGATCTTGAGAGTGTAGCGCCTGCTCCCGCACAAGGGACAGCGCCAGCGGACTCTCAACCTAATGCTAGTAACCCGAACGATGAAGCTAGCCAAGCTTTCTATAGCGTGATGAATGATTGGTTCAACCAATACATTCGAACTAATACGGCTGTCCGACAACCTCCATTCCCAACTAATACCACCCCCGCACCTACAATACTTCCGGTAACTGACCAAATAAGGTCAAATAAGCCCCCAGTTGACAGAATCCGAAAACATGGGGCTACTGAATTTAAAGCTACGGATAGCGACGATGCCGAGCAAGCTGAATTTTGGTTGGACAATACTATCCGGGTACTCGATGAGCTATCTTGTACACCCGATGAATGCCTAAAGTGTACTATCTCCTTGCTACGTGATTCTGCCTATTATTGGTGGAGTACTCTGACTTCTGTTGTGCCCCGAGAGCAAGTAACTTGGGAGTTTTTCCAAACTGAGTTTCGGAAAAAGTATATCAGTCAGAGATTTGTTGATCAAAAACGGAAGGAATTTCTTGAGCTTAAGCAAGGTTCCATGTCAGTTACTGATTACGAGCGAAAATTTGTTAGACTTAGTAGATACGCTCGGGAATGTGTTTCGTCCGAGGCTATCATGTGTAAACGCTTCGAGGATGGGCTGAATGAAGATATAAAAATGTTTGTTGGCGTTCTTGAAATACGAGAGTTCGTAGTACTAGTCGAGCGAGCTTGTAAAACCGAAGAGCTTAGAAAAGAAAAACAAAAAGTTGATGTGGGAACTGGAGAGTTTCGTAAAAGATCTTCGGGAAAGTCTCTTCAACAGGCATCGAAGAAATTTCGAGATGATGCGGGCCAGTTTAGAGGCACTTCGGGCCTTTTTAGACGAGATCGTGATCGACCCCCTGTGGGTACACGAGGCACTTCGGTCGCCAGTGTTGGGAATGAACGTCGAGATAGAACGAAATGTCGATATTGCGGTAAATGGCATTCGGGGAGTTGTAGATTCCCTGACCGCTCCTGTTACAAGTGCGGATCAGTTGACCACTTCATTAAAGATTGCCCGAGGTTGTTTGAATAGAATGAAAATCAGAGTGGGAAACCGGGTGCTACCACTGCTCGAGGTAGACCATCTGGAAATACGGGCAATGCTAGTGGTGGTCAGAGAGGATCTAGAGATGCTACGACCAGATCCGAGGCTCGTGCGCCTGCTAGAGCTTATGCTATACGTGCCCGCGAGGATGCTTCTTCGCCTGATGTTATTACCGGTACTTTTACTCTCTTTGATACTAATGTAATTACTTTGATTGACCCCGGTTCTACTCATTCTTACATATGTGAAACCTTAGCATCCAGTAAGACTTTACCTATTGAGTCTACTGAGTTCGTAATTCGGGTGTCAAATCCCTTGGGTCGTTACGTGCTTGTCGACAAAGTGTGTAAGAAATGTCCCCTAGAAATTCGAGGTTCCTGTTTTCCGGCGGACTTGATGCTTTTGCCGTTTGATGAATTTGATGTTATTCTTGGTTTGGATTGGTTGACCGCGCATGATACGGTTGTGAATTGCAAAAGCAAGACTATTGATTTGAGGTGCGCAAATAACGAAGTAATCCGAGTTGAGTCTACGGACTTGGAGGGGATGCCAGCTGTAATATCAGTAATGTTGGCCCAGAAATATGTAAGAAAAGGGTGCGAAGCATACCTTGCGTATGTACTGGATGACAAAGAATTAGACAAGAAACCCGAATCTGTGCCGGTGGTTTGTGAATACCCGGATGTTTTTCCTGAAGGATTACCGGGTTTACCACCTGTTCGGGAGGTAGAGTTTGGTATTGAGCTTGTACCTGGGACTACGCCGATTTCGATAGCTCCGTATCGTATGGCACCAACCGAGTTAAAAGAGTTGAAAGCTCAGTTGCAAGAATTGACAGATAGAGGTTTTGCTCGACCAAGTTTCTCACCTTGGGGTGCACCAGTATTGTTCGTGAAAAAGAAGGACGGAACCATGAGGTTGTGCATTGACTATCGTCAACTGAATAAAGTGACGATAAAGAACAAATATCCGTTACCACGTATCGATGATTTGTTCGACCAACTGAAGGGAGCCTCAATGTTCTCAAAAATAGATTTGAGATCGGGCTATTATCAGTTGCGAATTCAAGATTCGGACATACCCAAAACTGCTTTCAGAACGGGATATGGTCACTACGAGTTCTTAGTGATGCCGTTTGGGCTCACAAATGCCCCTGCGGTATTTATGGATTTGATGAATCGGATCTTCAGACCATATTTGGATCGGTTCGTAGTTGTGTTCATTGATGACATCTTGGTCTATTCAAGAGATGAGACCGAACATGCTGAGCATCTGAGGCTAGTGTTGCAAATTTTGCGGGATAAGCAGTTATATGCTAAGTTCAGTAAGTGTGAGTTCTGGTTAAGAGAGGTTGGCTTCTTGGGTCATGTGGTATCCGCATCGGGTATTCGAGCTGACCCGAGCAAAATTTCAGCCATACTTAACTGGAAGCCTCCAAGAAATATTACCGAAGTTCGGAGCTTCCTGGGACTCGCCGGAGTTTTCTCGATGATAGCCACACCAATGACGAAGCTACTTCAAAAGGATGTTAAGTTCGAATGGACGGAGAAATGTCAGAAAAGTTTTGATCAACTAAAAACTTATTTGACTGAAGCTCCAATTGTAGTGCAACCCGAATCAGGCAAAGAGTTTGTCATTTATAGTGACGCATCCCTACTTGGGTTGGGTTGCGTATTGATGCAAGAAGTTCGAGTGGTGGCCTATGCGTCGAGACAATTAAAGCCACATGAGAAAAATTATCCGACCCATGATCTTGAACTAGCTGCCATCGTATTTGCTTTAAAAATATGGCGACATTACTTATTTGGTGAGAAGTGCCATGTATTTTCGGATCACAAAAGTCTCAAAAATTTGATGACTCAAAGAGACTTAAATCTGCGACAAAGACGTTGGCTTGAGTTGTTGAAAGATTACGAGCTTGTCATTGATTACCACCCGGGAAAGGCTAATATGGTTGCGGACGCCTTAAGCTGGAAATCATTGTTTGCTTTACGAGCGATGAATGTGCACTTGTCTGTTCTACCGACAATGTGTTAATAGCTGAATTAAAAGCCAAACCATTATTGATTCATCAAATTCGTGAAGCCCAGAAAGTTGATGATGAATTGGTTGCAAAACGGGCTGAGTGTGCTCCGAACAAGGAATCAGAGTTTCAAATTGATGATGATGATTGTTTGAGGTTCAGAAGTCTTTTGTGTATTCCAAGGAGTTCAGAACTCATTTCGATGATTCTGAACGAAGCCCATTGTAGCCGAATGTCAAGTCACCCGGGGAGTACGAAAATGTACAACGATTTGAAACGTTGGTTTTGGTGGCATGGTATGAAACGAGACATCTCCGACTTTGTTTCGAGATGTTTAATATGTCAACAAGTGAAAGCGGAACATCAAGTGCCTTCAGGATTACTTCAGCCGATCATGATACCCGAGTGGAAATGGATCGAGTCACAATGGACTTTGTGTCCGGACTGCCATTGTCAACAGGTAAGAAGGATGCGATTTGGGTTGTTGTTGATAGACTGACTAAGTCGGCTCACTTTATCCCTGTGTGTATGGATTTTTCATTGGATAGACTAGTTGAATTGTACGTTTCTCAGATTGTGAGATTACACGGGGTACCTATTTCTATCGTGTCGGATAGAGATCCGAGATTCACCTCACGATTTTGGAGGAAATTGCAAGAAGCTTTGGGTACCAAGCTGCATTTTAGCACTGCTTTTCATCCCCAAACCGATGGTCAATCTGAGCGGATAATTCAGATACTTGAGGATATGTTGAGATGTTGCATCCTCGAGTTCAATGGTTCATGGGAACGGTATTTACCTTTGATTGAATTCGCTTACAATAATAGTTTTCAATCAAGTATTAAGATGGCACCTTACGAGGCTTTGTACGGTCGTAAATGCCGTACACCGTCGTTTTGGACCGAGATCGGTGAAAGTAAAATTTTCGGAGTTGATTTGATTAAGGATGCTGAACAGAAAGTAAAGGTAATCCGTGAAAGTCTGAAAGCAGCCACAGATCGTCAAAAATCGTATGCGGATTTGAAACGAAAGGACATTGAATATCAGGTGGGAGATAAAGTGTTCCTTAAAGTTTCGCCTTGGAAAAAGGTACTCAGGTTTGGCCGTAAGGGCAAGTTGAGCCCGAGATTCATTGGGCCGTACGAAATCTCCGAACGAGTTGGTCCGGTTGCGTATAGATTGATTTTGCCCCCTGAGCTTGAAAAGATTCACGACGTCTTTCATGTTTCGATGCTTCGACGCTATCGATCTGATCCATCGCACATAATTAGCCCATCAGAGGTTGAAATTCAAGCCGATATGAGTTATGAAGAAGAGCCGATGCATATCCTAGCTCGTGAAGTGAAGGAGTTGCGAAACAAAAGGGTTCCGTTAGTGAAGGTGTTATGGCTCAAACACGGGATCGAGGAAGCTACTTGGGAAACCAAGAGCTCGATGAAAGAACGATACCCAAACCTATTTACCGGTAAGATTTTCGGGGACGAGAATTTCTTAAGTGGGGGAGAGTTGTGACAGCCCAAAATTGACCCTAGTCGGGAAGTGGTTTCGGGACCACAAAACTGAGTCATAAAAATAATTGATTTCCATATTCTATGCTTATTATGTGTGTACATGAGTATGTGGAAGTTTCATTCTCCAATTTTGCCAATTGCATGAAAAATTATTAAATAGGGATTGATATGAGACATGGTGAAAATATGATAGGCTAATTTA
Source organism: Gossypium hirsutum (assembly GCF_007990345.1). Taxonomy (NCBI): domain Eukaryota; kingdom Viridiplantae; phylum Streptophyta; class Magnoliopsida; order Malvales; family Malvaceae; genus Gossypium; species Gossypium hirsutum. The sequence continues at coordinate 51,383,717 of NC_053433.1, read as the reverse complement.
AAATGGTCTATTAATGCATGTTGTGAAAATGATGGGTTTGCATGTCAAATTACCCAAAATTTGAGCTAGTGGTTGGCCATGCTATGGGTGGAAACAGTTGGGAACATGTTGGCCTAGTGAGGTATGTAGGAAAAAAATAAAATAAGGGGCATGGGCATAAAATAATGAAAAGGAGTATGATGAATACAAAAAAAAAAATGTGTGTAGTTGTTTCCCCCCCCATTGCCGTGAGCTAAAGAAAAGAAAGGAGAAAATTTTTGTTCATCCTTTCTCATCTTCATTTAGCCGAAACTAGAAAGAAAAAAACAAAGAAAAAAAAATGCTCATCCTTTGGTTCATCCTTGGCCAAAAATTTTAAGGAGGAAGGAAGAAGAAAGGTTGAAGAGGTTCGGCCATGCATGTAGCTAGGCTAAGGTATGTTTGATGATGTTCCATGAGATGCATGCATGTTTTAGTTGTTAGCCTGAGTTCTACCTAGCCCATGGTCTAAATCTTGCTATGTGATGGAAATGACACTCGGTCATGGATGCATCATTCTTGGTTGATGTTTGATGTTGTGGTGATGAGGCATGAGGATGAGTTAAGATTCGGCCTAGGTGGAGTTTGTGTTAATGCCATTGCATGCTAAATATGAAGCTTGTTAATGATGCATGTGATGGTGGCTTGATGATTCTTGAACCTCCTTTTTAGCATTTTTGAGTGAGCACATATGTGCATTGGTTGCTAAATGGAGAAGAATCGGCTAGCAAGTTGTGTGCTAAGGCCGAATATAACTTTTTCATGTTAATGAGCAATGCATGTGTTAAATTGATGGAAAGGGAGAGGATGCTTTACTAGTGTGTATATGTGTGCATTAGCCAAGTTTTGAACTTGAAACAAAAGGGTGTTTAGTCAATACAAGTGACCATACTTGTAGAATGTATTAAGTGTTGAAATCGGCCCCAAAATAGACATGCATATTCGGCCAAGGGGGAAAAATTAGCTAAAATGTTGAGTTTGATTCATGATTCCGTACATATGTGACTTTAATGTCTAATGTATAAATATGGGCTAAGTGCCTTGTGTTCCTCTTTTGGATGCTCAAATGATTAAATCAATTTATTTGTTTAATTAAGCTCAAGAGCAAAGGGGAACTAAATCCGATAAAGGGAAGGAAAAAGTGGTCGAATAGCTATCGGAATCGTTCGACAACACCCGAGGTAAGTTCTTGAGTAAGAGAGCTTAAATTATGATGTGATTAGATCATGTTTTAAGCAAATTAAAATCATGCTCTTTGTGTGGCTATTGAGCCGAATTTGCAAGAATGATAAATGTCTTGTGTTTGAGTTTTGCTAACGAAAATGAAATACGAATGGGCCATGATTTATTGTTAAATGTGCATGGTTATTTGAATGATGTCCGGGCTAAGTCCCGAAGGCTTGTGCTAAGTGACAATATCCGGACTAAGATCCGAAGGCATTTGTACGAGATACTAATTCCGGGCTAAGCCCGAAGGCATTTGTGCGAGATACTAATTCCGGGCTAAGCCCGAAGGCATTTGTGCGAGTTACTAAATCCGGGTTAAGTCCCGAAGGCATTTGTGCGAATTACTATAACTGGTCTATGTCCCGAAGGCATTTGAACGAGGAGCTATATCCGGTTAAATTCCGAAGGTACGTGATTTGGGAATGAATGAACTTGCTGTAAAATTCCAGTTAATACTCTCGAAACATCCCAACATTGAGGTATGTTTCGTATGTGCTTGAATTTAGTTGAGCCCTTACAAATAAGTATTCGCTCAGTTGATAAACGAGCTACCGGCCTTTGGCTGAGTTGATCTTTTGTGTATGTACATAAGGGTTGATAATGTGAAGCAAGTACGATATCGTAAATTTGTGCATATGAAATTATCCGTTTAGCTATATGAATGCTATACTTTTGTTGTGCTGGAATTCCTTGCTCAAAACTTACTAAGCATAAATTGCTTACTCCGTTTCATTGCTCCTCTGTTTTATAGATTTGGTTCTCCAGCTATCGGACTCGGGATCTTGAAGTCAAAGTCGCCCACACTATCAAAGCCCCCCCTTTTGGTACAATTTTGGTTGAACTTCGAAATGGCATGTATAGGACTACCCGTTTGTTGTGGGTCGTGGACCCTTTGGACTTGTATAAATTTTGGATAGCCATGCGAAAATGGCTTATATGTGTTTGAGTATAATGTTATAATCATTTGGTGTGGATATGCTTGACAAGGATTGGCCACGGGGATGGTTAATCACTTTCATAAATTGTGCTATTTATGCAAAAAGGGCTAGTTGAATCATGGAAACCATGAAATAGGTAAAGTCTACCTTAAAGGCAGATGCTGACAGCAGCAGTGATATAGATTTGGAAAATCACTAAAAATAGTAGGAATGGAATTAAATAGTGAATAAATTATGTAAACAAACCTTGATGAATCTACTTTCATAGGAAAGTAACGAAACAATCATACGGATAGTATGTTAAGAGATATTCAGGTTCTCGTGAGACAGGGCCAGAACGGTTTCTGGATTCCCTGTTCTGACTTTGGAAATTCATTATAAATTTACCAGAGATAATTAGGAGTCATACCATATATGTATAGATTCCTCTCTGAGTCTAGTTTCTATAGAAACAAACGGCATCAGTATTGGAGCCCTGTACAAGGAGATATCCAAGTCGTAATGCACAAAGGTCAGGGTAGTCGATCCCTGTAACATGGGAGAATTTGACTAATAAACTGTACTAATTGGCCCAACCAAAAATTCTAGAAAAAAATATGTAGATGGGCATATGAGTCTAGTTTCAGGGAAAAATCACGAAACTGATTTTCGAGTTGTGAAACTCAAGATATGATTTTTAAAGCGACTAGTACGCAGATTGGCAGTGTCTGGGAAATATTTTTTATAAGGGGTTTAAAGTCTGTTAACACCTCGTGTTCGACTCCGGTGTCGGTCTCGGGTTCGGGGTGTTACATTCTCAGTTTCAAAAATTGGTTTAGTCCATTCTGCCAAGTCAAGTATTGTAATATCCCAAAATAGGGCCTAGTCGGAATAGTAGTTTCGAGACCAAAAATCTAACATCAAAATATTTAATTTATGGTTATTATGAGGCCTATAATATGAGTATATGCATTTGTTAAAGTTTCATGAAGAAGTTCTAAGTATAAGATGTCCAATTGGAAATTAGGGACTAAATTGAATAAATTGCAAAACTTGATTTCTAGAAGAAAGTTGTATGAAATTGCTTTAGATCATGAATTAGAAGGTCTTGGAGAGAAATTTGCCCAAATTCTAAATTTTTAGACAAAAATGGGCTTGCATGGATGAAATTTTAAAGAAAGGGCATAAGGGCATTTTGGCCATTAAGTATTTTAATGAAATAAAAAGAGAAAAATGGAGCAAAAATATGCTCATCTTCTTCCCATAGCTGCTGAAATTTGGAGGACACCATACCTAGGGTTTCTTCAATTTTCAAGCTCAATAGAAAGTGCTCCCGAGCCCCGTTTTTCATTTTTTTGTATTTTTGAAATCCCGGTAGCTTGATCTCTCCATTTCTACCCATATTTCATGCTAGGGTTCATGTTTAAAAATTTACCCATGCATGAGTTGATTGTGTTTTGATGGACTATGGAGGAATATGAAAGATTAATGTGTGCTGAACATCTTTTTCTAGTTGATTTTCATGAGAAACCCTTATAAGGACTATTTTGCAAAAGATGTAAATGTGTGGTAGAAATGAGAAAATAATGGATAATGTGGGCTACCATAAGAAGGAAAAGTGTTCGTCCAGGCTTGGGTAAGATAGAAAGTGCATGTGCTTCATTATCCGAGCCTAGGGACTAAATCGTGTGAAAGGCTAGGGGCAAAACGGTCATTTGGATCAGGGGTAGATATTAAACTTGAAATGCATAATGTAGTGTATTAATGAGTTAATTTTGCTGTTATAGACCCCGAGGAAGAAATTCCGGAGGTCAATCATGGTAAACGCAAGGTTTCGGAATAACCGAAACACAATCCTGAAAAGAATACCAGGTAAGTTCGGATAACTTAAAGTAAACCCCTAATATACATAATTGTATGATTTATGAATGCATGATATTTGCATTTATTGGTGGTATGAAAATGCATGAAATGCATCTTTGGTAATGACTTGTTGATAACTGTCTCGGTTGAGGTTAAAAAGGGAATTCGATGGATAAACCATGTTTTACATGTGAACTGAGAACCTGCATGTGTTGCAGTAAGGATTTAGCTCAGACGGGTAATCTGTGATCTCAAATATGGAAAGGAATCTAGCCTGGACGGGTGTTCCTTGAATGATCAAGCCTCTCGAAGAATATGTGTGCATTATGGATTTAGCCCGGACGGGTAATTCGATTACGGTCTAAATTTAGCCTGGACTGGTAATTCAGATCCGAACTCATTAAGGGTGTTCGTCGCTATAAGGGATTTAGCCTAGATAGGTAACCCCGACATCACCTTACAAGTTCATGATATGTAGGATTTAGCCTGGATTGGTAATCCTGCCATGGGATGTGAGGTTCGCGGGAATGCATATATGTGAAATGATCATTCATAAAAATTGACGGATAATGGACTCCATCGAGATTTCCTAGAAATTCAACGGGATAATATGATGTATGTTAATAAGATGATGAATGATGAGCTCATCTATATAAATTACATGATGTTTTGTTATGTGACTAACTCATTGATTGAGTGCATGTGATAGGAAATCATTTCATAATGGATGATTTCATGATTTAGATATGGATGTATGCTAATTACTCGGTAAGTTCTGGTTATTCGAGCTTACTAAGCATATAAATGCTTACCCCTCTCTTTTTCCCTATCTCATAGAGCTAGAGGACTCGAAAGGATTGGAGGATAACTGGATAGTCAACACACTATCAACTAAACAAGCTTTGGTATAAAGACTCTGTTTATTTTGTTAAATGGCATGTATAGTACTTTTGAGCATTTTATTATATGTGTCATTTGATTTGCCAAGTAAAGGCATGTAGAAATATGTTTATCTCTTTGTATATGACCATGAAAATTGGCTAAATTTAAGTAGGCTATGACCTACGATTTTATGCATGGTTTTAATTACTAATGATGGGTTGCTATCAATTGGCAATGAGTCACATGAATAAACCAATTTTGGATGGATTAATGTAACACGGGAACCCATGATACTAAAGAGGAAATAACTATTTATGTATGAAACCAATGATATGAGGTTTCCATACAACTATTTTCATTAAGGTTTTTTACAAGTATCAAATTATATTTTCTCTCAAACTTGGTAACCACTAAGCACAAGTAGTAGAAAGAGGTGACTAAAGGCTTGGAAAATAGCCTAATAAAGTCCACATGGTTGGACACACGGGCGTGTGTCTAGGCCGTGTGTGACACACGGTTCCCTCCCATGGGTGTATGCTATGGCCGTGTGTCCCCTGCACTTAAAATTTTAGCTCAAAGTTGTACACGGGTAGGCCATACGGGTGTGCATCATGGCCGTGTTAAAATGATAGTTTCGCCCATGGGCAGGGAGCACGGGCGTGTTTCCATGGTCGTGTTGATAAGTTTGTGTTTCCCACGGTTGAAGGGCGTGGCGTGCCTCAAGGTACACGGGCATATGAGTCTACATGGCCCAATCTACATGGGCGTGTGTCCCTTTATGTTAAGAAAAATTTTCTGAGAAGCCCAAGGTTAATCGAACGTGCCCATATTTGTCCCGTATTACCTTCTGATATGTTGTAGGTCTCGAAGTCTATACAAGAGATGAGATGTTCATGATTGAAAAGTTTTAAATTTAAATGAAATTTTGTGACCTGAGTTAGTATATTGAAAGTGTAAAGTCTTGGTAATGCCTTGAGCCTTGTCCCGGTGTTGGATAAGGGTTAGGGGTGTTACATTTATTGGTATTAGAGCTACGATTTAGTCAGTTTTAGGACTACCGTAAGGATGTTAAAGTTCGCTATACATGCTATTATTCGAGTGTTGATAGTGTGACGTCTCCTAATTGTTTAAATTTTTTTGAATATAGTAAATGTCTTCCAATCAAGTACAAGATGAGTCCGAGGGAGCCGAGAGCCATGCTCCAGCTTCCGTACAACGAGCTGTATCTAGTAGTAGTAGAAGGCTGATGTCAGAAGGCTGAGAAGAGGCTCGAGCTGCTTTCTTTGATACGATGGATGAATGGTTTGGGGATTATCTAAGAAATTGCCCCAATATACCGAGACCTCCCCGCCCCCTAACCAAACTTATGAGGATGTTGCACGAGGTATGGCACCGGTGAGAATCGGTAAAGCCCCGGTAGATAAACTTAGGAAGTATGGGGCTGAGGAATTCAGAGTGAAAGTTAATGATGATGCTGAAAGAGCTGAGTTCTGGCTTGAGAACACTATGCGAGTGCTAGATGATTTGTCATGCACACCCGAGGAGTGTTTGAAGTGTGCTGTGTCCCTTTTGAAGGACACTGTATACAATTGGTGGAAAACCGTATCCTCAGTAGTGCCGAAGAAAAACATTACTTAGGATTTCTTCCAATCAGAGTTTAAGAAGAAATATATTAGCCAACGGTTTTTAGACTCGAAGCAAAAGGAGTTCTTGGAACTCAAACAAGGTAAAAAGACTTTAGTGGAATATGAGAGAGAGTTTGTACAACTAAGTCAGTACGCAACTGAATGGGTCCAAACTAAATCAGAATGTGTAAGGTTTGAATGAGGACATCAAGTTGTTGATTGGGATCTTGGAAATACGGGAGTTTGCCGCATTGGTCGATCAAGCCAAGAAGGCTGAAGAACTTAATAATGAAAGAAAACAAGCTAAGAGAGAGGCTCGAGTTGCGAGCAAGAGGTCTAGCGGTAAAACACTTTCGTTCTCCATGAAGAAAGCCAGGGGCCTGCATGAACGCTCCACTTCATCAGTGGGATACTCGGGTAGATCAAGAAGCTCTAAGTGACGAGGTCAAACGTCTTCCTCCTCGATGGTGACTAGTGTGGGGAGTGTAGATCATCAAAAACCGAAGTGTAAGAGCTATAACAAATTTCATTTAGGAGAGTGTCGAATGAAAAGCGGCGCATGTTTCAGATGTGTTCTCTTGATCATTTTCTTAGAGACTGCCCGGAACGAGCTGAAAAAGATGAGAAATTAGCTCTGAAGTCTAATGCTCCCGCTCCACGAGGTAGGCCTCCGAGATACCTTGGGAGTGCTAGTGGCAGTCGAGTCGTGACTAAAGATGCTGCAAAATTAAAAATTCGAGCCCCGACAAGAACGTATACGATACGTGCTCGAGAGGAAGCCTCTGCTCCTGATGTTATTACGGGTACTTTCTCTATTTCTAAGACAAGTGTTGTTGCTTTAATTGACTCGGGGTCAACGTATTCATATATCTGCATGAGATTGGCGTCCGTTATGAACATATCTGTTGAACCTACGGAATTCATCATTAGAGTGTCGAGCCCACTAGGCAGATTAGTCCTAGTTGATAAAGTCTGTAAGAATTGTCCTTTGATGATTGAAGGTCATTATTTTTTGGCTAACCTTATGTTGTTACCATTTGATGAATTTGATGTAATACTTGGTATGGATTGGTTAGCCCTTCATGATGTAATTGTGAATTGTTGTAGTAAGAGTATTAAGTTGAAATGTCCGGATGGTAAGATTCTACGGGTCGAATAAGGAGAATTGGGTTTGCCATCGGTTGTAATCACGGCAATGGTTGCCTAGCGATATATGAGAAAATGATATGAAGCCTACCTTGCATTTGTACTGAACACTAAGGAAACAGAGCTAAAGATTGAGTCCGTGCCGATAGTATGTGAGTACCCAGATGTGTTTTCGGAGGAGTTACCCGGATTACCTCCTGAAAGGGACATAGAGTTTGGTATGGAATTGGTGCCAAGGACGACTCCCATTTCCATTGCCCCGTACATAATGACACCTACTGAGTTGAAGGAGTTAAAAGCACAGTTGCAAGAGCTGACGGACAAAGGATTCACTAGGCCAAGTTTTTCACCTTGGGGTCCCCCCGTGTTGTTTGTAAAAAAAAAAGATGGTTCGATGAGGTTATGTATCGATTTCGGCAACTGAATAAGGTGACTATTAAGAATAAGTATCCTTTGCCAAGGATCGATGATTTGTTTGACCAGTTGAGAGGAGCCACTATATTCTCCAAGATAGACTTAAGGTCTGGTTATTATCAGCTGTGAGTTAAAGACTCAGATGTACCCAAGACAACTTTTAGAACGAGGTATGGCCATTATGAATTTCTTGTCATGTAGTTTGGGCTGATGAATGCATCGGCGGTGTTTATGGATCTAATGAATAGGATCTTTTGGCCATATTTGGATAAGTTTGTCGTTGTGTTTATTGATGACATTTTGATCTACTCTAAAGATGAGACATAGCATGCGAAGCATCTGAGAATTGTGTTACAAACCTTGTGGAAAAGCAACTGTATGCTAAGTTTAGCAAGAGTGAGTTTTGGCTCCAGGAAGTTGGATTTTTGGGTCATATAGTTTCGGGTGAAGGCATCCGAGTTGGTCTAAGTAAGATTTCTGCAATTGTTGAATGGAAATCGCCTAAGAATGTAACCGAGGTTAGAAGCTTTTTGGGCTTAGCTGGTTTCTATCAAAGGTTTGTAAAACGATTTTCCATAATAGCGACTCCGATGACGAAGTTGTTATAGAAAGACATTAAATTTGAATGGATAGAGAAGTGTCAGCAAAGTTTTGAGAAGTTAAAGACATTGCTGACCGAAGCTCCTGTTTTAGTGCTATCTTAACCAGGAAAAGAATTTGTGGTCTAGAGTGATGCATCCTTAAATGGATTGGGGTGTGTGCTTATGCAAGATGGCAAGGTGATAGCCTATGCTTCACGGCAATTGAAGCCTCACGAGAAGAATTATCCGACCCACAACCTAGAGCTTGCTGCTATTGTTTTCACCTTAAAAATTTGGAGGCATTATTTGTATGGTGAGATTTGTCGTATATTCACAGACCACAAGAATTTGAAATACTTGATGACTCAAAAAGAATTAAATTTGAGACAACGAAGATGGTTAGAATTAATTAAGGATTATGATCTGGTTATCGACTATCACCCAGGAAAGGCGAATGTGGTCGCCGATGCACTGAGTAGAAAATCCTTGTATGTCATGGGAGCTATGTATGCTCGTTTGACCTTACTTGATGATGGTTCAGTTTTGGCCAAGCTAGAGGCTAGGCTGACATTTCTACAGGAAATTCATGATGCTCAGTTAAATGATGATGACCTTCAAGCAAAAAGGGCTCAATGTGAGTCTGGGATTGAGTCCAATTTTTGAATTAGTCCCGATGGATGTTGGATGTTCAAAGATAGGGTTTGTGTACCCAAAGATAATGAACTTATTCAAAAGATTTTGCAAGAAGCACACAACAGTCATTTGTCTGTTCACCTGGGAAGTACCAAGATGTACAATGATTTAAAGAAGATGTACTAGTGGAACGGCATGAAAAGAGATGTTTCTGAATTTGTATCGAAATGCCTAGTATGTCAGCAAGTTAAAGCTGAACATCAAGTGCCTTCAGGTATGTAACAGCCTGTAATGGTCCCTAAAATGGAAGTGGGATAGAATTACCATGGACTTCGTGATAGGATTAACTAAGACTCCGAAAAAGAAAGATGTCATATGGGTCATAGTGGACAAATTAACAAAGTCAGCTCATTTCATCCATGTAAGAATGGATTATTCCTTTGATAGATTGGCCGATTTGTACATTTCTGAGATAGTAAGATTGTATGGAGTACCACTATCGATTATTTCAGACAAAGACCCGAGGTTCACTTCAAGATTCTGGAAGAAGTTACAAGAAGCCTTGGGTACAAAGTTGAGCTTTAGAATAGCTTTTCACCCTTAGACCGATGGTCAGTCTAAGCGGATGATTCAGATTCTCGAGGACATGTTGCGATGTTGCATCCTTGAATTTCAGGGTAGTTGGGAAGAATACCTGCCATTGGTAGAATTTGCCTACAATAATAGTTTCTAAACAAGTTTAAGGATGGTACCTTATGAAGCCTTGTATGGTAGGAAGTGCCGAACTCCATTGTACTGGACAAAACTCAAGGAAAATCTGATTAAAGAAATCGAAGAAAAAGTTAAAGTGATACGGGATTGTCTAAAAGCGGCATCAGATAGGCAAAAGTCTTATGCTGATCTAAAAAGAAAGGAAATTAAATTCCAAGTTGGGGATAGAGTATTTTTGAAAGTATCTCCATGGAAAAAGGTATTGAGATTTGGTCGAAAAGGTAAACTGAGTCCACGATTTATCGAACCGTACGAGATTACCGAAAGAATTGGACCGTTAGCCTATCGTTTGGGTAAACTGAGTCCACGATTTATCGAACCGTACGAGATTACCGAAAGAATTGGACCGTTAGCCTATCGTTTGGCGTTGCCACCCAACTGGAAAAGATTCATGATGTGTTCCATGTATCCATGTTAAGGAGATACCGATGAGACCCCTCTCATGTAATTTTATTGACTGAGATTGAAATTCAACCGGACATGACCTATGGAGAGGAACCGGTTAAGATATTGGCTCTCGAAGTTAAACAATTGAGAAATAAAGATGTGGCTCTTGTAAAAGTTTTATGGCATTGACATGGTGTTCAAGAAGCTACATGGGAGCCGGAAGAAACCATGAGAAACCAATATCTGAATCTGTTTTCTGGTAAGACTTTCGAGGACGAAAGTCCCTAAGAGGGGAGAAATGTAGCATCCCGAAATAGGGTCTAGTCGGAATAGTGGTTTTGGGACCACAAATCTGACATCAAAATATTTATTTTATGGTTATTATGAGGCCTAGAATATGAATATATGCATTTGTTAAAGTTTCATGAAGAAATTCTAAGTATAAGATGTCCAATTGGAAATTAGGGACTAAATTGAATAAATTGCAAAACTTGGTTTCTAGAAAAAGATTGTATGAAATTGCTTTAGATCATGAATTAGAAGGTCTTGGAGAGCAATTTGCCCAAATTCTAAATTTTTGGACAAAAATGGGTTTACATGGATGAAATTTTAAAGAAAGGGCATAAGGGCATTTTGGTCATTAAGTATTTTAATGAAATAAAAAGAGAAAAATGGAGCAAAAATATGCTCATCTTCTTCCTATAGCTGCTGAAATTTGGAGGACACCATACCTAGGGTTTCTTCAATTTTCAAGCTCAATAGAAAGTGCTCCTGAGCCCTGTTTTTCATGTTTTTTGTATTTTTGAAATCCCGGTAGCTTGATCTCTCCATTTCTACCCATATTTCATGCTAGGGTTCATGTTTAAAAATTTACCCATGCATGAGTTGATTGTGTTTTGATGGACTATGGAGGAATATGAAAGATTAATGTGTGCTGAACATCTTTTTCTAGTTGATTTTCATGAGAAACCCTTATAATGACCATTTTGCAAAAGATGTAAATGTGTGGTAGAAATGAGAAAATAATGGATAATGTGGGCTACCATAAGGAGGAAAAGTGTTCGGCCAGGCTTGGGTAAGATAGAAAGTGCATGTGTTTCATTATCCAAGCCTAGGGACTAAATCGTAAAACTGTGAAAGGTTAGGGGCAAAACGGTCATTTGGATCAGGGGTAGATATTAAACTTGAAATGCATAATATAGTGTATTAATGAGTTAATTTTGCTGTTATAAACCCCGAGGTACAAATTCTGGAGGTCAATCGTGGTAAACGCAAGGTTTCAGAATAACCGAAACACAATCGTGAAAAGAATATCAGGTAAGTTCGGATAACTTAAAGTAAACCCCTAATATACATAATTGTATGATTTATGAATGCATGATATTTACATTTATTGATGGTATGAAAATGCATGAAATGCACCTTTGGTAATGGCTTGTTGATAACTATCTTGGTTGAGGTTAAAAACGAAATTCAATGGATAAACCATGTTTTACATGTGAACTGAGAACCTGCATGTTTTGCAGTAAGGATTTAGCCCGGACGGGTAATCCGTGATCTCAAATATGGAAAGGAATCTAGCCCGGATAGGTGTTCCTTGAATGATCAAGCCTCCCAAAGAATATGTGTGTATTATGGATTTAGATCGGACGGGTAATCCGTTTAGGGTCTGAATTTAGCCTGGACTGGTAATTCAGATCTGAACTCATTAAGGGTGTTTGTTGCTATAAGGGATTTAGCTTGGACTGGTAACCCCGACATCACCTTACGAGTTCATGATATAGAGGATTTAGCCTGGACTGGTAATCCTGCCATGGGATGTGAGGTTCATGGGAGTGTATATATGTGAAATGATCATTCATAAGGATTGACGGATAATGGGTACTCCTTCGAGATTTCCTTGAAAATCAACGGGATAATATGATGTATGTTAACAAGATGATGAATGATGAGCTGATATATATAAATTACATGATGTTTTGTTATGTGACTAACTCATTGATTGAGTGCATGTGATAGGAAATCATTTCATAATGGATGATTTCATGATTTAGATGTGGATGTATGCTAATTAGTCGGTAAGTTTACTTTCTGGTTATTCGAGCTTACTAAGCATGTAAATGCTTACCCCTCTCTTTTTCCCTGTCTCACAGAGCTCGAGGACTCGAAAGGATTAGAGGACAACTGGATAGTCAACACACTATCAACTAAACAAGCTTTGGTATAAAGACTCTGTTTATTTTGTTAAATGGCATGTATAGTACTTTTGAGTATTTTATTATATGTGTCATTTGATTTTCCAAGTAAAGGCATGTAGAAATATGTTTATCTCTTTGTATATGACCATGAAAATTGGCTAAATTTAAGTAGGCTATGACCTACGATTTTATGCATGGTTTTAATTACTAATGATGGGTTGCTATCAATTGGCAATGAGTCACATGAATGAGCCAATTTTGGATGGATTAATGTAACACGGGAACCCATGATACTAAAGAAGAAATAACCATTTATGTATGAAACCAATGATATGAGGTTTCTATACAACTATTTTCATTAAGGTTATTTACAAGCGTAAAATTATGTTTTCTTTCAAACTTGGTAACCACTAAACACAAGTAGCAGAAAGAGGTGACTAAAGGCCTGGAAAATAGCCTAATAAAGTCCACATGGTTGGACACACGGGCATGTGTCTAGGCTGTGTGTGACACACGGTTCCCTCCCATGGGTGTGTGCTATGGCCGTGTGTCCCCTGCACTTAAAATTTTAGCTCAAAGTTGTACATGGGTAGGCCGCACGGGCGTGCATCATGGCCGTGTTAAAATGACAGTTTCGTCCACGGGCAGGCAGCACAGGCGTGTTTCCATGGCCGTGTTGATAAGTTAGTGTTGCCCACGGTTGAAGGGTATGGGCGTGCCTCAAGGTAAACGGGCATGTGAGTCCACACGATCCAATCTACATGGGCGTGTGTCCTTTTATGTTAAGGAAAATTTTCTGAGAAGCCCAAGGTTAATCGAACGTGCCCGTATTTGTCCCGCATTACCTTCTAATATGTTGTAGGTCTCGAAGTCCTATACAAGAGACGAGATGTTCATGATTGAAAAGTTTTAAATTTAAATGAAATTTTTTGACCTGAATTAGTATACTGAAAGTGTAAAGTTCCGGTAATGCCTCGAGCCCTGTCCCGGTGTTGGATACGGGTTAGAGGTGTTACAAGTATTTTGATTGGCTGCATTGGTTCTAGTTCTATAGGAATTTCCTCTTCTTTAGTGTCATTGATTGATTTAGCTTGCTTTTGTATAATAGAATTTCCTCGTAACACCCCTGACCCGTATCCATTGCCAGAATAGGGTTACAGAGCATTACCAAATTTATAGATCAGACAAACAAAAATTTCAAAAATTTCATATCATATAGCATTCATGTCAAAAACCAATCAAATTCATACATATTGTCCCTTATACAAGCCCTTAAGGCTCAAAATATGCATTAGAAACATATCGGGACTAAATCAAAAACTTAGAAAAATTTTCAGAAATATTTAAAATTTTTAATGCTGTAGCGGTCGCACAGCCGTGCGACTCACACGGCCAAGAGACACGCTTGTGCCTTAGGCCATGTGGGCATTCGAAATAAGGACACACGACAGTGTCCCAGCCTGTGTAGCTCACTAGTGCCACACGACCATGCGGCACACTCGTGTGTTAGGCCGTGTGAGCATACTGACTTGCACTCTTTAAAATATACAAAGGACACATAGCTGTGTCACTTGGCCGTGTGATACACATGGCTGAGACATATGCCTGTGTCTCTACCCGTGTGGACAAAAATAGGCTATTTTACAAGCCATATTTCTCACCCTATTTTGACATCCACCTACACTCAACATTTTGCATATACACAAGTCATAAATAGGCATCCAAAACAAGCAAAAATCAAGCCTTAAAAATGTAAAATCATCACATACAACCAATATGCACTTAGGCACCTCAAATGACAACTTATAACATGTAAACCTAAAAATTCAATATATCCAATTGTTTAACTAACTCATATGCATATTTGTACCAAAACTTACCATGTAGATCATTAATCAAAACATACCATTTAGTAACATTTATGTACTTGATCTCTAGCATCAACTGGTCATGTAAGTCACTTGAAATATGTGCACTAAAAACACCAATACAAACCATTCAAAAACTAACCTTATATACATTTGTGCTTTCCACAATAAGCACTAAATCACTCAAAATTATAATACATATCCAAATGCATATTCAACTACCATTTAAAATTCCATCCTTCAAACATGAATCAATTCACATATTACCTATACCGAACGACACATCAATCATGATAAGGCCATTTATATATACATAGCAAAATATACCAAGCAGAAGCCAAAGCATATGACCATAAACACAACATCACACATAAGCCAACATTAGCCAAAATAACCTATACATGCCATTATAACTGAAAGTCATCAACTGAAAGTACAAAAAGACCCAACAGATAGTGTGATATAGCTTCGACAAGCTTTCAACCCGAATGAACTTCTGAATCACTATAAAACACAGAAAATAACACAGAGTAAGCATTTAAGCTTAGTAAGTTCGTATAATAGAGAATTTAAATTACCATTTTAATCACATTTAAAGTAAGTAAACCAAAGGATATATCTCAACTTAATTTGGCCAAAAGCCTAACACATATTTATCAACCATGTTAGTCATGTAATTCATCTAAAAATTTAAAATCATGTATGTGTTTAAAAACTATTCAAATTCCATATACATGTAACATCTATTCCATGTATCCATATATCATATTCAAACCATTTTCATGTAATTCGTGAAAATACCTATACTACTTCCTATCGAACTCAAACTCGTAACAGAATTGTGCTCGTTGAACCATTTAGAATATCATTGGATACTCGGGTAGCACACACAAGGTGTACTGAACTGTAATCCGTCAATTCCTGAATTGGTACACTCTTATGAGCTATAAATGGTACACTCTTCCAAATTGAATAATGGTAAGCTCATGCGAGCTGAGTATCGGTAAGCTCATACGAGCTGAAATCTGTAACCCTAATGACATGACATTTGTATCCTACGAATTCCTAAGGTTCAAACGAGGCTTGTAGTTGTCGTATGTCACCGGCGATCGGTAATTATACATAACAATTATACAATCTTCATACATATATTTCAATTGAAGCATATAAATATGTAATTTATTTAGACGAACTTACCTCGACGAGTGTATGTAGATACAGAGGTGACTAATACGCGAATTCGACTAACGGTAAGTATTTCTCCCAGTTGCCTTCAAACTCTAATACGCAACATCGAAGCATATCTTCAAGAATCTGAATTACTCGCTCGAATTGACCGTCGGTGTAGCACCCCTAACACATATCCATCGCCGGACTAAGGTTAAAGGTATTACCAGACAAATTGAATCATTTTACTAACAATTCAATAACTTCATCCACAAACATAGTCAAACATCATTATATAGTCCCTTATATAAGTCATCAAAACCTTAAACATGCTTTAGAAAGGGGTCAGGACTAGACCAAGCTCATACAAAATTTTTCAAAACTTAAACATGTTACAAAGTTGTACAGGTCACACGCCTGTGTGAACAGACTGTGTGCCTCACACGGCTTTAGACACACCCGTATGTCTAGGCCGTATCAAAATAGGGCATATATATAGACTTGTCCACATAGCCACAAGACACGCCCGTGTGCCAGACCATGTGAAAGTTTGGGAGGCTACTGACTTGGATCACACGAGCAGTCACACGCCTGTATGTCTAGCCCGTGGTCGAAACTGACTTGGCTACACGGCCTAGTGCACGCCCGTGTGTGTGACCGTGTGGTCTACTCAGGCTCATTTTGAAATTTCCCTCGAGCAACACGGCTGAGACACACGCTCGTGTCCCTGCCTGTATGGGCAAAGATAGGCCATTTACAAGGCCAACTTGCCACCCATTAAGGGTCCTCCCACAATCATCAAATAGGCATAAATTGCACATCAAATTTCAACCATTTCACAGCCATTTATACCAATTCATTATCCACATATTTCATGTTTGAAACACATATCAAATCATATCATTCCATAAGCCAGATACCTACCAAAACATATGACTTATAACCTTAATATCTATCGTTCAATCTCATGCCATAATCTTACCTTTTCTCCAAATAAGCACAATTCAAAAACTTACCAATTTGACCAATTTCTTTGGCCATTCATGAACACATCAAACATACCACTATTGCATCACATATCATATACCAAAATCAAACCATAAGTTCAACCATAATTAAGCTATATCACATGGCTAAATATACATTTCACAAAACATATTCAACTACCTCTAGCCTATACATGCCATACTTTAATATATACATTTTCAAAAGGTACCAAAATATAGTTCGATAGTGTGGTGACGATCCTCAACGATCCCCGAGATTTTGATAGCTATGATATCTAAAACAACAATGCAAACACACAAAAAGTAAGCTTTCAAAAGCTTAGTAAACTATATACAAATAAAATTATCAACTTAAACATATAAACATCATAAAATACATATACTTCATGGCCAAGATACTAACATATACCACATAGTTCACATATAATTCACATATTTCCAATCCATTTGCTCATATAACATAATTTCTCATAATTATATCATATGGTCACAAAGGTACATGTACTTACCTTTCATTCTCAACATAGTGTACAATTCAAACATACCTGAATCGAATACACATTTCATATAATCATTTGTATCTCAGAATGCTTGTTGAACAGTTTGGAATCATAAGGATACATAGATAACTCGAAAAGCGTGTACAATGCTAATGTCCCAGATATGGTCTTTCATGTAATCAAATATTGATGCCACTATCCTAGACAGGGTCTTACACGAAATTATGTATAATGCCAACGTCCTAGACGCGGTCTTACACGATAACACATATCGGATCCTATGTCATGACATATGTATCCTAACTATTCCTAAGGTTCGTACGAGGCTTTTTAGACGTCGGAACTTTGTCGATACTCTCTCGGATGTCTCATATTCAAAGCATAAATCCATTCATTATTGTTCAATAACATATAAGCATAAACAAACCATTTCAAATACATTTATTTGTATATAGACTTACCTCGTCCGAATTCGGATAGACGGAATCAGCTACTCGATGACTTTTGACTTTCCACAATCTAATTTCATTTTCTTTAATTCTTGATCTATATAAATTCAAATTTAACTCTTTTATTTGCCAAACCATTCAAATCAATCCACAAACACACATTTAGGGTATTTTACAAATTAGCCCTCACATTTTCACATTTCGACACTTTAGTCCCTATTTCACAAAATCACAAAATTTCTTTATACTTATACTTAGCAAAATGTTCATGGTACTCATACAAGTCCACACATTTCATTTATTTCACATTTTAGTCCCTCAATGTACAAATTTCACAATTTAGCCCATTTTACTCAAATTCATAAAAAATTCAAAGACAAAACTTAGTAATCTAACACGTATATTTCATTTTCTATTATCTAACTTCTTAAAGCTCACAATTACATCAATGACATATTTCAAAATAATCATCAAAATCAGAAATTTAAGTATGGGCTTGATAGAACACTAAGCAATGATCACAAAACATAAAAATTATCGAAAATGGAACAAAACTCATACCTTAATCAAAATCACAAGTGTCGAACCCTAGCTATTATTTTTCCTTTTCTTTTCTTATGATTTTTGACAACTATGAACATGATATGAACTAATTTCATGTTTTGTTTAATTAATATTAACATAATATACATTTTTACCATAATAGCCTTATTATACACATTTAAATTTCACTAACCTTTGACATATATGTCCATTCAAACATTCAATGGTCAAATAACCACATAAGGACCTCACAATTAATAAGCCATATCAAATAGACACTTCTAACATATAAAAAACAACTTTTACATTTTACGCGATTAGGTCCATTTATCAAATTAAACACACCGACGATTAAATTTTCATATGAAACTTTCACACATGTCAATTTACATATTATAAGCACAAAAAATAATATTAAAATATTTTTTGATTCGGATTTGTGGTCTCGAAACCACTATTTCGACTAGGGTCTAAACTGGACGGTTACAATTCTCCCCCTTAGGGATTTTCGTCCCCGAAAATCTTACCGTTGAACAGATTTAGATATTGTTGTCTCATAACATCTTC
This sequence comes from Gossypium hirsutum, assembly GCF_007990345.1. NCBI lineage: Eukaryota > Viridiplantae > Streptophyta > Magnoliopsida > Malvales > Malvaceae > Gossypium > Gossypium hirsutum. Next base: position 51,364,954 of record NC_053433.1, on the reverse strand, counting down.
AAGATCCCACATAGCCTCTTCAATTCCGTGTCGATGCCACATCACTTTTACTAACGAAATTTTCTTGTTTCGCAATTTTTTAACCTCACGAGCTAGGATATGGATCGATTTTTCATCGTAGGTCATATCAGATTGAATCTCAATCTCAGACGGAGGAATCAAGTGCGAAGGATCGAATTTGTATCTTCGAAGCATCGATACATAAAATACATTGTGAATCTTTTCTAGCTCAGGTGGCAACAACAATCTATAAGCAACTGGCCAAATACACTCAATAATCTCATATGTCCCGATAAATCTTGGACTCAATTTCCATTTTCTACCGAACTGAAGTACTTTCTTCCACGGGGATATTTTCAAAAACACTTTGTCGTTGATCTCAAATTCAATATCTTTTCTTTTCAAATCTGCATAAGATTTTTGAGGATCAGAAGCTGCTTTCAAACTATTTCAGGTCACTTTTACTTTCTGTTCAGTCTCTTTTATCAAGTCAATCCCATGAATCTTATTCTCCTTGAGCTCAATCCAATACAAAGGTGTACAACATTTGCGATCATATAAGACTTCGTATGGTGCCATTTTAATGCTCGATTGAAAAATATTATTATAAGCGAATTTTGTAACACCCCTAACCCGTATCCGTCACCAGATTAGGGTTACGAGGCATTACCAAACATAAGCACAGTTCATCACAATCACTTATAACAAATCATGCACAAATTTATATCACTTCTTTATAATAATTTGTACTCAATTAGCAACCAATCCAAATCAAATATGCTTAACCATTCTAACTCATCACAAGATTATGCGTATAAGACCATAATAATTTAAACCATATAGTTCTCAGGTTATAATATTCGCACAATTGTATTACCTAACCAAACAAAAATCAACATGACTTGTACCACTTATAGAACATATACTAATCATGCTTTAGGAATTAAACATATCAATAATATTTATTTCATCATTTTATTGATCTCATTAACATAATACATATCATATCGCATATACTTTATATTTCTATTAGCCGAACACATTAACTAAATATCATGGCATTTGAACTCTTAAAATACTCATTAATCATAATTCATTTTCATGTACTCAACTTACAATAATACATTTATTTATAAACTTTCCCACATGCACATATTAGCCTAAATTAAATTATACCTCATGGTTAACTAAATAAAATTTTACAAATAAATACAAACATATCTAAATGACTAAATTTCACTTGCAACATAGCCAATTCATATAGCTCACTTGACTAACATTAATATTTTTTTATGTAATTTAGCCAAATCAAAACATGTCAATTTCCTATACTATAAATCACGCCAACATTTCATATACACAACTAAATCAACTTATATATATATTCTATCATTTAATATGACTTCCATATAACAGTTAAAACATATCAATTCTTGCCATTGTGAAGTGATCATAAATAGTCAAATATCATAGCCGAACATACAATAACACACACACACACACACACACACCCACCCACCCCCCCACACACACACACACATACACACACACACATATATATAAATTTGACCTTTATAACCCAAATCACCAAAATTCATGACATAGACACATATGCATTCTTTTATCTATCATCAACCAAATATAACAGTTCATCACTGCCATTTGCCAAACTAATAAATAAAAAAATTACAGTTAAAATGTAATTCAATAATAAACCATACGCAAAACACATCCAACAACCATATTTAATTCACTTGAGCCGAATTATAATAACCACAAATGCATATTATACCAATTAATAATCTTAACAAAATGAGCTAATTATAAACCATACTTATCATTACTTTTTACTAAATCATATATCAAACACACCACAAACATATTTCATGAAATATATTCCCTAACATGAACTTGTACCATGATCAAACATAACCGAATTCAAGAATAGAAATCAAGCCATTCTTGCATGGCTTAAATATATACGTACTTCAAAATTAAACATATTAACTAGCCTATACATGCCATAGGTTCAAGTAAGAACTTATAAAATACCACAAAAATGATTGATAGTGTGACGGATTTCTCTGACGATTCCCGAGCTCGTAACTAGCTTCTAAAATCTAAAAAAAAAGAACATACACGAACATAGTAAGCTTGAATAGCTTAGTAAGTCATAAGCACATAAATCATTTCAATGACATTTATAATTGAATATAATTAAACCAAACGATACCAATCCTAACCACATATATAATTATCAAGCTTGCAACTTCATATATCAATACATATACTTTAGCATTATTTTACCACTTGGCCGACTACATATATGTTCATAAGCATATTTAACTTTCACTTTCATAATGCACATTTCATATATTCATATAAAGTATATACTTACCTTACTACTCAATCATTTAACTTAGTACATACCTAACTTTTTAGCTCGATTTTACATTTGTTCTTAACTCGATATTGCCCGTGGAACCATTCAGAATTAATAAGGATACTCGAATAGTTGAAAAGCTCATACAACACCAACGTCCCAGATGTGGTCTTACATGTAATCACATATTGATGCCACTGTCCCAGACAGGGTCATACCCGAACTCATATACGATGCCAATGTCCTAGATATGGTCTTACACGTAAATCATAAATCGATGCCAATGTCCCAGACGTGGTCTTACACGAAATCACATATTGGAATCCTATGTCATGAAATATGTATCCTAACTATTCCAAAGGTTTATACGGGCTTTCGAATGTCGTAACTCAATCGATTCAAACTCGTAAATATTGCTCCCATGCTTAGTTCAATTCGGCATATATATACACACAAGTAATAATTCAATTCAACACTATTAAAATGTATACAATCGAATTTAACGACATTTATTCACTTATGAACTTACCTGGTACGAAGATGAATAGACCAGGTCGACTATTCAACAACTATAGATTTCCCCCGATCCAAATTCGATTTTCTCTTTTCTTGATCTAAATTAATATAAACTAAACTTATTTAATCAAATATTCAACCAAATTCATCCAAAAACACATAAATGGGAAAATTACACTTTGCCCCTGACATTTCACATTTTTCACAATTTAGTCCCTATTTCACAAAACACAAAATATTCAAAATTTGACTACACCCATGTTAGGTTAAATTTACCCCTAGTCCATAGAAGCCCATATGTTTCATTTATTTCACATTTTGACCCCTTAATTTTCAAAATTTACAATTTAATCGTAAATAGACATTTTTACTAAAAATCACTTAATTAAACTTAACAATCTAACAACATATATTTATTTTTCATCATCAAACACAAAAGTCATCAAGGTACCAACAATGAAAAATATCAAGGTACCAACAATGAAAAATCTCAAATTCATCATCAAATTCAAAACTTCGAGCATGGGCTAGCTAGTACTCAAAGCAACGATCTCAAAAACGTAAAAATTATCAAAAACCAAGCTAAACAGATACCTTAATCAAGCTTGAACAAGGCCGAACCTAGCTTGTTCTTTTTCTTTCTTTTTGCTTTAAATTTTCGACCAAAGATGAACTAAAAATGCATGGCCATTTCATGTTTATTTTATTTTATTACATTATAATATATGAATTGCCATTATAACCTTATAAATTTAATTAGTAAACCTAATATTTCAAGCCCAAAACCGGCCATACTATTAATTAATGGCCAATTTGCAACATAAGGACCCCATAATTAATTCCTTAAAGAAATTAAGCACTTTAACATATAGAAAGCTACTTTTACAATTTACGTGATTAAGTCCTTTTATAAAATCCAGTACATAAACGATAAAATTTTCACATGAAATTTTCACACATACTGTATCATCTTGAAATAGGGCCTAGTCGGAATGGTGGTTTCGGGACCACAAATCCGACATCAAAATATTTACTTTGTGATTATTATGAGGCCTAGAATATGATTATATGCATGTGTTAAAGTTTTAGAAGAAATTCTTTGAGTAAGTTGTTCAATTGGAAATTAGGGACTAAATTGAATAAATTGCAAAACTTGAATTCTAGAAGCAATTTGTGTGGAATTACTTTGGGTTATGAATTAGAAGGTCTTGGAGAGCAATTTTCCCAAATTCTAAGTTTTTGGACAAAAATGGGCTTGCATGGATGGAATTTTAAGGAAAGGGCTTAAGGGCATTTTGGTCATTTGAATTTTAATGAAAAAAAGGGGAAAATGAACCAAAATCAGCCCATTCTCTTCCTTGTCCAGCCAAAACTTCAAGGGTTTCCATAGCTAGGGTTTTCAAGCTTTCCAAGCTCAATAGTAACTACTTTCAAGCCCCGTTTTTCATGCTCTTTGTATTTTTGAAATCTCGATAGCTTGCTCTCTCCATTTATACCCATATTTCATGCTAGGGTTCATGTTTAAAAATCTGCCCATGCATGAGTTTCTTGTATTTTGATGGATTATGGAGGAATATGAAAGATGAAAGTGTATTAAACATCTTTTCCTAGTTGATTTTCATGAAAAACCCATATAGGGACAATTTTGCAAAAGATGTAAATGTGTGGTAGAAATGAGAAAATAATGGAAAATGTGGGCTACCATAAGAAGAAAAAGTGTTTGGCTAGGCTTGGGTAAAATAGAAAGTGCATGTGTTTCAATATACGAGCCTAGGGACTAAATCGTAAAAATGTGAAAGGATAGGGGCAAAACGGTCATTTGGACCGAGGGTAAATATTAAACTTGAAATGTATAATGTAGAGTATTAATGAGTTAATTTTGTTGTTATAAACCCTGAGGAACAAATTTCAGAGGTCGATCGAGGTAAACACAAGGTTTCGAAATAACTGAAACAAAAATCCGAAAAGAATACAGGTAAGTTCGGATAACTTAAAGTAAACCCCTAATATACATAATTGTATGATTTATGAGTGCATGATGATTGCATTTATTATTAGCATGAAATATCATAGAAATGCATATTTGATGGTAACATGTGAAAAATGTCTCAGATGAGGTTGACAAAGGGAATTCAATGGATAAACCCTCATTGATATGTGTAAAGAGATCCTGCATGTGTTATAGTAAGGACTTAGCCCGTATGGGTAATCCGTGATCTCAAGTATGAAAAGGATCTAACCCGGACGGGTGTTCCTTGAATGACCAAGCCTCCCAAAGAATATGTGTGCATTAAGGATTTAGCCTGGACGGGTAATCCGCTTAGGGTCTGAATATAGCCTAGACTGGTAATTCAGATCCAAGCTTATTAAGGGCGTTTGTCGTTATAAGGGATTTAGCTTAGATTGGTAATCCCGACATCACCTTATAAGTTCATGATATGGGGGATTTAGCTAGGACTGGTAATCCTGCCATGAGATGTGAGATTCGTGGGAGTGCATATATGTGAAATGATCATTCGTAAGAAGTGACGAATAATGGGTATTCCATCGAGATTTCCTAGAAACTCAATGGGATTAATATGATGTATGTCAATAAGATGATGAATGATGAGATCATCTACATAAATTACATGATGCTTTGTTATGTAACTAACTCATTGATTGAGTGCATGTGATAGGAAATCGTTTCATAATTGATGATTTCATGATTTAAATTGGATGTATTCTAGTTACTTAGTAAGTTTACTTTCCGGTTATTCGAGCTTACTAAGCATGTAAATGCTTACCCCTCTTTTTTTCCCTGTCTCACAGAGCTCAAGGACTCGAAATGATTGGAAGACGATTGGAGAGTGAACATATTATCAACTAGACAAGATTTGGTATAAAGACTTTGTTTGTTTTGTTCGATGGCATTATAGTATTTCTGAGTATTTTGTTGTATGTGTCATTTGATTTTCCAAATGAAGGCATGTAAAAAATATGTTCATCTCTTTGATATGGCCACGAAAATTGGCTTAATTGAAGTAGGCTATGACTTACGAATTTTTGCGTGGTTCTATTACAAGTGATGGGTTGTTACCAATTAGCAATGAGTCACATGAACGAGCCAATTTTGAATGAATTAAAGTGACATGGGAACCCATAAACACTAAATGGGGAATACGTATGAAACCAATGATATGAGGTTTCCATACATCTAGTTTAATCAAGATTATTTACAAGTGTATAATTGTGTTTTATTTTGATTTTGGTAACCACTAAGCACAAGTAGTAGAAAGGGGTGATTAAAGGTTTGGAAAATAGCCTATTATAGTTCACATGGTTAGACACACGGAAGTGTGTCTAGGTCGTGTGTGACACACGATTCCATCCCATGGGCATGTGCGATGGCCGTGTGACCCTTGCACTTAAAAATTTTAGCTCAAAGTTGTACACGGGTAGACCACACGGGCGTGCACCATGGCCGTGTTAAAAAGACAGTGTTGTCCACGTGTAGGCAGTATGGGTGTGTGCCATCACCGTGTTGATAAGTCAGTGCTACCCAGGCTGAAGGGCATGGGTGTGCCCCAAGTCACACGGGCTTGTGAGTCCACACGGCCCACCTATACGGGCGTGTAACACTTTATGATAAGAAAATTTTTTTTAAGGAGTCCAAGGTTTATCAAACGTACCCGAGTTTGTCCCGCACTGCCTCTAGGTATGTTATAGGCCTCGAAGGCCTATATAAGGGACGAGTTGTTCATGGATGAAAAGTTTAAAATTTGAGTAAAACTTGGTGATCCAATTTGGTACGTTTCAAATGTAAAGTCCTGGTAATCTCTCGAACCCTATCCTGGCATCAGGTACGGGTGAGGGGTGTTACATTTATTGGTATCAGAGCTATGGTTTAATCGATTCTAGGACTACCGTAGAGGATGTTAAAGTTCGCTATACATGTCGTTATTCAAATGTTGATAGTGTGACGTCTCCTAATTGTGTAAACTATTTTCAATATAGTGAATGTCTTCCAATCAAGCACAAGATGAGTCCGAGGGAGCCGAGAGCCATGCTCCAGCTTCCGTACAGTGAGCTATATCTAGTAGTAGTAGAAGGCTGATGTCAGAAGGCCGAGAAGTGGCCCGAGCTACCTTCTTTGATATGATGGATGAATTGTTTGGGGATTATCTGAGAAATCACCCCAATATATCAAGACCTCCCCCGCGCCCTAACCAACTTGATGAGGATGTGCCACGAGGTATGGCACCGGCGAGAATTGGTAAAGCCCCTGTAGATAAGCTTAGAAAGTATGGGGCTGAAGAATTCAGAGCTAAAGTTGATGATGACGCTAAAAGAACTGAGTTCTGGCTCGAAAATACTACACTGGTGTTAGATGATTTGTCATGCACACCCAAGGAATGTTTGAAGTTTGTTGTGTCCCTTTTGAAGGACACTGCATACAATTGGTGGAAGATCGTATCCTCAGTAGTGCCGAAAGAAAATACTACTTGGGATTTCTTCCAAGCAGAGTTTAGGAAGAAATATATTAGCTAACGGTTTTTGGACTCGAAGCGAAAGGAATTCCTGGAACTCAAACAAGGGAACAAAACTGTAGCAGAATACGAGAGAAAGTTCGTACGACTAAGTCAGTATGCAATTGAATGGGTCCAAACTGAATCGAAAATGTGTAAATGCTTCGAGGAAGGTTTGAATGAGGATATCAAGTTGTTGATTGGGATCTTGGAAATACGGGAGTTTACCGCATTGGCCGATCGAGCCAAGAAGGCCGAGGAACTTAATAATGAAAGAAAACAAGCTAAGAGAGAGGCTCGAGTTGTGAGCACAAGGTCTAGCGGTAAAACACTCTCGTTCTCTATGAAGAAAGCTAGGAGCCTGGATGAACAATCCACTTTGTTGGTAGGACATTCGGGTAGATTGAGAAGCTCTAATCGACAAGATCAAAAGTCTTCCTCCCCGATGGTGTCTAGTGTGGGGAGTGTAAATGGTCAAAAACCGAAGTGTAAGAGCTGTAAAAAATTCCACTTCAAAGAGTGCCGAATGAAAAGCAGCGCATGTTTCAGATGTGGTTCTCTTGATCACTTTCTTAGAGACTGCCCGAAACGAGCCGAAAAAGAAGTGAAAATAGCTCTGAAGTCGAGTGCTCCCATTCTACGAGGTAGACCTCTGATATACCCTGGGAGTGCTAGTGGCAGTCGAGTCGTGACTAAAGACGTTGCAAAGTCAGAGGCTCGAGCCTTGGCAAGAACGTATGCGATACGTGTTCGAGAGGAAGCCGCTGCTCCTAATGTTATTACGGGTATTTTCTCTCTTTTTAATATAAGTGTCGTTGCTTTAATTGACCCGGGGTCGACGCATTCATATATCTGCATGAGATTGACGTCTAGTATGAACATACCTGTTGAACATACGGAAGATATTATTAGAGTGTCGAACCCACTAGGTAAATTAGTTCTAGTTGATAAAGCCTGTAAGAATTTTCCTTTGACGATTCAAGGTCGTTGTTTCCCGGCTAACCTTATGTTGTTACTGTTTGATAAATTTGATGTAATACTTGCTATGGATTGGTTAGCCCTTCATGATGTAACAGTGAATTGTGGTAGTAAGTATATTAAGTTAAAATGACCTGATGGTAAGATTCTACGGGTCAAATCAAGAGAATTGGGTTCGTTTCTGGTGGTAATCACGGTAATGGTTGCCCAGAGACATATGAGGAAAGGATATGAAGCCTACCTTGCATTTGTACTGAACAATAAGGAAACAGAGCTAAAAATTGAGTCCATGCCAATAGTATGTGAGTACCCAGATGTGTTTCCGAAGGAATTACCCGGATTACCTCCTGAAAGCGAGATAGAGTTTGGTATTCAATTGGTGCTAGGGACGACTCCCATTTCTATTGCCCCGTACAGAATGGCACCTACCGAGCTGAAGGAGTTAAAAGAACAGTTGCAAGAGCTGACGGATAAAGGATTCGCTAGGCCAAGTTTTTCACCTTGGGGTGCCCCCGTGTTGTTCTTAAAAAAGAAAGATGGTTCGATGAGGTTATGTATTGATTATCGGCAATTGAACAAGGTGACTATCAAGAATAAGTATCCTTTGCCAATGATCGATGATTTGTTTGACCAGTTGAGAAGAGCCACCGTATTCTCCAAGAGAGACTTGAGGTCTGGCTATTATCAACTATGAGTTAGAGACTCGGATGTACCCAAGACAACTTTTAGAATGAGTTATGGCCATTATGAATTTCTTATCATGTCGTTTGGGCAGACGAATGCACCGACTGTGTTTATAGATCTAATGAATAGGATCTTTCGGCCATATTTGGATAAGTTTGTCATTGTGTTTATTGACGACATATTGATCTACTCTAAAGATGAGACAGAGCATGCGAAGCACCTAAGTTTTGTGTTGCAGACCTTGCGGGAAAAACAACTGTATGCTAACTTTAGCAAGAGTGAGTTTTGGCTCCAGGAAGTTGGATTTTTGGGTCATATAGTTTCGGGTGAAGGCATCCGAGTTGATCCAAGTAAGATTTCTACAATTGTTGAATGTAAATCGCCTAAGAATATAACTGAGGTTAGAAGATTTTTGTGCTTAGTCAGTTACTATCGAAGGTTTGTAAAAGCATTTTCCATGATAGCGACTCCGATGACAAAGTTGCTACAGAAAGACGTTAAGTTTGAATGAATAGAGAAATGTCAGCAAAATTTTGAAAAGTTAAAGACATTACTGACCGAAGCTCCTGTTTTAGTGCTACCTGAACCGGGAAAAGAGCTTGTGGTCTATAGTGATGCATCCTTAAATGGATTGGGTTGTGTACTTATGCAAGATGGCAAGGTGATAGCCTATGCTTCATGGTAATTGAAGCCTTATGAGAAGAATTACCCAACCCATGACCTAGAGCTTACCGCTATTGTTTTTGCCTTGAAAATTTGGTGGCATTATTTGTATGGCGAGACTTGCCGTATATTCACGAACCACAAGAGCTTGAAATACTTGATGACTCATTAAAGAATTAAATTTGAGACAGCGGAAATGGTTAGAATTAATTAAGGATTATGATCTGATTATCGACTATCACCCAGGAAAGGCGAATGTGGTCGTCGATGCATTGAGTAGAAAATCTCTGTATGCTTTGATAGCCATGGATACTCGTTTGACATTGCCTGATGATGGTTTAGTTTTGGCTGAGCTGGAGGCTAGGCCAACATTTCAGCAGGAAATTCATGATGCTCAGCTTAATGATGATGACTTGCAAGCAAAAAGAGCTCAATGTGAGTCTGGTTTTGAGTCAGATTTCCAAATTAGTCTTGATGGATGTTTAATGTTTAGAGATAGCGTCTTTGTACCCAAAGACAATGAACTTATTCGGAAGATTTTGCAAGCACATAACAGTCGTTTGTTTGTTCACCCGGGAAGTACCAAGATGTACAACGATTTAAAGAAGATGTACTGGTGGAACGGCATGAAAAGAGATGTTTCTGAATTTGTATTGAAATGCTTGGTATGTCAGCAAGTTAAAGCTGAACATCAAGTGCGTTCAGGTTTGTTACAGCCTGTAATGGTCCCCAAATGAAAGTGGGACAAATTTACCATGGACTTAGTGATGGGATTACCTTCAACTCCGAAAAAGAAAGATCCCATATGGGTTATAGTGGAGAAATTGACAAAGTTGACTCTTTTCATCCCTGTAAGGATAGATTATTCTCTTGATAGATTGGCCGATTTGTACATTTCTGAGATAGTAAGATTGCACGGAGTACCACTGTCGATTATTTCGGATAGAGACCCGAGGTTCACTTCAGGATTCTGGAAGAACTTACAAGAAGCCTTGGGTACAAAGTTGAGCTTTAGCACAGCTTTTCACCCTTAGACCGATGGCCAGTCTGAGCGAATGATTCAGATTCTCGAGGACATGTTGTGTTGTTGCATCCTCGAATTTTAGGGTAGCTGGGAAAAATGCTTGCCATTGGTAGAATTTGCCTACAACAATGGTTTCCAAATAAGTTTGAAGATGGCGCCTTATGAGGCCTTGTATGGCAGGAAGTGCCAAACTCCATTGTACTGGACAGAACTCAAGGAAAAGCGGTGTAATACCCCGTACCCGAGACCGTTGCCAGAGTCGAACACGAGGTGCTAACAGACTTAATTCATTTATTTTCACAGTGCATTTTAAAAATTTCCAGACAAGCTGGCTAACTGCGTCACTGTCACCTTAAAAATCCTATCTTGAGTTCAAAAACTCAAAAATCAGTTTCGTAAATTTTACCTGAAACTAGACTCATATATCCATCTACAAATTTGTTTCTAGAATTTTTGGTCAAGCCAATTAGTACAGTTTATTAGTTAAAGTCTCCCCTGTTTCAAGGTTCGACTACTCTGACCTTCATGCATTACGACTTAGATATCTCATTGTACAGGGCTTCAATACTTATGGAGTTTGTTTCTAAAGAAACTAGACTTGAAAAGGAATCTGTACATATAGGGAATGACTTCTAATTATCTCTGGTTAATTTATAGTGAATTTCCAAAGTCGGAATAGGGGATCCAGAAATCGCTCTGGTCCTGTTTCACGAAAACTTAAGCATCTCATAAAATACGGCTCATATGATCGTTTCATTACTTTCATATGAGAATAGATTCAACAAGGTTAGATTACATAGTTTATTCACTATTTAATTCCATTACTACTATTTTTAGTGATTTTTCAAATCCACACCACTGCTGCTGTCAGCATCTGCTTTTAAGGTAAACTTTACCTATTTCATGGTTTTCCATGAATCAACTAGAATTTGTCATACAGAGCACCAAAATGATCATGATTAACCATTCCAATGGCTAATCGTTACCAAAAATTTCCATACCTCTCAATGAAAAACATACAAAACGATTATAATGCTATGCTCAAAGTATATATAAGCCATTTTCGCATGGCTATCCAAATTTATACAAAACCAAAGGGTACATGACCAACAACAAAAAGGGTAGTCCTATACATGCCATTTTCAGAGTTCAACCAAAAGTGTACCAAAAGGGCTTTGATAGTGTGGACGACTTCGACTTCGACAATCCCGAGTCCGATAGCTGACGAACCAAAATCTCGGATGTTGTCGAACGATTTCGGCGGCTATTCGATCACTTTTTCCTTTCCCTTATCCAACTTTGGTCCTCTAAGCTCTTGAGCTCCTCCTAAACACCAACCAATCGAACATGAAGTAAGAAAATCCTCTTCTTCTTCCTTCCTCAAGTCACGGCAATGGAGGAGTAGCCTAGCTCATTTTTTTTTCTTTTTCTCTTTCTCCTCCTATAACCACTATTATTTTATTACCCATGCTCCTTATTTTATCATTCCTCCCATAAAACACTAACATAACATGTTTATGACATGTTTTACCCATCACATTTTGTCCACCCTCATTGTCATGGCCGGCCACTACCAATTAAGTGGGGAAATCGACATGCAAGTCCACCCTTTTGATTACATGCACTAATAGATCCTTATAGATTAACCTATCACATTTCAAAAGTGTCACACATAAGTCCTATTAACTAAATTCACATGCAATTAACTAAATCGAAGCTTAAAACTTTCACACATTCATATTCACATATTTTAGACAATAATTATCATATGCAAATAATTTGGTGACACAGTTTAGTGGTCTCGAAACCGCTTTCCGACTAGGGTCACTTTAGGGCTATCACAACTCTCCCCCACTTAAGAAATTTTCGTTCTTTCATAGAGTTCTCGGGTTCCCAAATAGCTTCTTCCATCCCGTGTTTGAGCCATAACACTTTTACTAAAGGAACCTTTTTGTTTCGCAACTCTTTCACTTCACGAGCTAGGATACGAATTGGTTCTTCTTCATAACTCATATCGGCTTGAATTTCAACCTCAGAGGGACTTATTATGTGCGAAGGATCAGATCTGTAACGTCGAAGCATCGAAACATGAAAAACGTTGTGGATCCTTTCAAGTTCAGAGGGTAAAAGCAACCTATATGCAACTGGACCAACTCGTTCGGAGATTTCATACGGCCCAATGAATCTCGGACTCAATTTGCCCTTACGGCCAAATCTGAGTATCTTTTTCCAAGGTGAAACTTTAAGAAACACTTTGTCTCCCACCTGATACTTAATGTCTTTTCGTTTCAAATCCGCGTACGACTTCTGACGATCTGTGGCTGCCTTCAGACTTTCACGGATTACTTTTACTTTCTGTTCAGCATCATTAATCAAATCAACTCCGAAAATTTTACTTTCACCAAGCTCGGTCCAAAACAATGGTGTACGGCATTTACGACCGTACAAAGCCTCGTAAGGTGCCATCTTAATACTTGATTGAAAACTATTATTGTAAGCAAATTCAATCAAAGGTAAATACCGCTCCCATGAACCACTAAACTCGAGGATGCAACATCTCAACATATCCTCAAGTATCTGAATTATCCGCTCGGATTGACCATCGGTTTGGGGGTGAAAAGCGGTGCTAAAATGCAACTTGGTACCCAAAGCTTCTTGCAATTTCTTCCAAAATCATGAGGTGAATCTCGGATCTCTATCCGACACAATAGAAATAGGTACCCCGTGTAATCTCACAATCTGAGGAACATACAATTCAGCTAGTTTATCCAATGAAAAATCCATGCGTACGGGGATAAAGTAAGCCGACTTAGTCAGTCTATCAACAACAACCCAAATCGCATCTTTCTTACTTGCCGACACTGGCAACCCAGATACAAAATCCATCGTGACTCGATCCCATTTCCATTTAGGTATCATGATCGGCTGAAGTAAACTCGTAGGCACTTGATGTTCCGCCTTCACTTGCTGACATACTAAGCACTTCGAAACAAAATCGGAAATGTCTCGTTTCATACCATGCCACAAAAACTGAAGTCTCAGATCGTTGTACATTTTCGTACTCCCCGGGTGAATTGACATTCAGCTACAATGAGCTTCATTCAGAATCATCGAAATAAGTTCTGAATTTCTTGGAACACACAAACGACTTCTGAACCTCAAACAATCGTCATCATCAATTTGAAACTCTGATTCCATATTCGAAACACATTCAGCCCGTTTTGCAACCAGTTCATCATCGACTTTCTGAGCTTCACGAATTTGATGAATCAACAATGGTTTGGCCTTTAATTCTACCACTAACACATTGTCGGATAGAACAAACAAGTGTGCATTCATCGCTCGTAAAGCAAACAGTGATTTACGACTTAAGGCATCCGCAACCACATTAGCCTTTCCCGGGTGATAGTCAATGACAAGCTCATAATCTTTCAACAACTCGAGCCAACGTCTTTGTCGCAAATTCAAGTCTCTTTGAGTCATCAAATATTTGAGACTTTTGTGATCCGAATATACATGGCACTTCTCACCAAATAAGTAATGTCGCCATATTTTCAAAGCGAACACGATGGCAGCTAGTTCAAGATCATGGGTCGGATAATTTTTCTCATGTGGCTTCAGTTGTCTCGACGCATAAGCTACAACTCGACCCTCTTGCATCAATACGCAACCGAACCCGAGTAGGGATGCATCACTATCAATGACAAACTCTTTGCCTGATTCGGGCTGCACTAGCACTGGAGCTTCAGTCAAACAAGTTTTCAGTTGATCAAAACTTTTCTGACACTTTTCTGTCCATTCAAACTTAACATCTTTCTAAAGTAGTTTCGTCAATGGTGTGGCTATCATCGAGAAACCCTTTACAAAGCGTCTGTAGTAACTGGCAAGTCCCAAAAAGCTCCGAACTTCAGTAATATTTCTCGGAGGCTTCCAGTTAAGTATGGCCGAAATTTTGTTCGGATCAACTCGAATACCCGATGCAGATACCACATGACCCAAGAAGCTAACCTCTCTTAACCAGAACTCACACTTACTGAACTTAGCATATAACTGCTTATCCCGTAAAATTTGTAACACTAATCCCAAGTGTTGAGCATGATCGGTTTCATTTCTCGAATAGACCAAAATATCATCGATAAACACAACTACAAACCGATCCAAATACGGTTTGAAGATCCGATTCATCAAATCCATAAATACCGCGGGGGCATTAGTGAGCCCAAACGGCATCACTAAGAATTCGTAGTGACCGTATCTCGTTCTGAAAGCAGTTTTGGGTATATCCAAATCTCGAATTCGTAACTGATAATAACCCGATCTCAAATCTATCTTTGAAAACACCGAGGCTCCCTTTAGTTGATCAAACAAATCATCAATACGCGGTAACGGATATTTATTCTTTATTGTCACTTTATTCAGCTGACGATAGTCGATGCACAATCTCATGGTTCCGTCCTTCTTTTTCACAAACAATACTGGTGCACCCCAAGGTGAGAAACTTGGTCGAGCGAAACCCCTATCCGTCAACTCTTGCAACTGAGCTTTCAACTCTTTTAACTCGATTGGTGCCATACGATACGGAGCTATCGAAATCGGTGCAGTCCCAGGTACAAGCTCAATACCAAACTCTGCCTCCCGAACAGGTGGTAAACCCGGTAATTCTTCGGGAAAAACATCCGGGTATTCACAAACCACTGGCACAGATTCAGGCTTATTTTCTAACTCTTTGTCATCAAGTACATACGCAAGGTATGCTTCACACCCCTTTCTTACATATTTCTGAGCCAACATCGATGATATTACAGCTGGCAACCTATTCAAGTCAGTAGACTCAACTCGGATTATCTCGTTATTTACACACCTTAAATCGATGGTTTTTCTTTTACAATTTACAATTGCATCATGTACGGTCAACCAATCCATACCGAGGGTAACATCAAATTCGTCAAACGGTAAAAGCATCAAATCGGCTGGAAACAGGAACCTCGGATTACTAGGGGACATTTCTTGCACACTTTGTCGACAAGCACGTAACGACCCAAAGGATTTGACACCCGAATTACAAACTCAGTAGACTCAACAGGTAGAGTCTTACTGGATGCTAAGGTTTCACATATATACGAATGAGTAGAACCAGGGTCAATCAAAGCAATCACATTAGTATCAAAGAGAGTAAAAGTACCGGTAATAACATCTGGCGAGGAAGCATCCTCGCGTGCGCATATAGCATAAGCTCTAGCAGGAGCACGAGCCTCAGATCTGGTTGTAGCATCTCTAGATCCTCTCTGACCGCCACTAGCATTGCCCGTATTTCTAGATGGTCTACCCCGAGCAGTAGTAGCACCAGGTTTCCCACTCTGATTTACGTTCTGTTCAGACAATCTCGGGAAATCTTTAATAAAGTGGTCAGCTGATTCGCACTTGTAACAGGAGCGGTCATGGAATCTACAACTCCCTGAATGCCATTTACCACAATACTGACACTCCGTTCTGTCTCGACGATCATTTCCAACACTGGCGACCGAAGTGACTCGTGCACTCACAAGGGGTCGATCACGATCTCGTCTAGAAAAACCCGAAGTGTCTCTAGATCGGCCTAAATCATCTCTAAATTTCTTCGATGACTGTTGAAAGGGCCTCCCCGAAGACCTCTTACGAAACTCCTTTGCTCCCATATCAGCTTTTCTTTTCTCCATACTGAGCTCCTCGGCTTTGAAAGCTCGCTCGACAAGTACCACAAATTCTCGGATTTCCAAAATGCCAACATACAGCTTTATATCATCATTCAGTCCATTCTCGAAACGTTTACACATCACGGCTTCTGAAGAAATGCATTCTCGAGCGTACCGGCTAAGCCTTTGCAAACTTTCGTTCATAATCGGTAACTGACATGGAACCTTGTTTAAGTTCAAGAAATTCCTTCCGTTTTTAATCCATGAATCTCTGACTGATATACTTTTTCCGAAACTCGGTTTGGAAAAACTCCCAAGTTACTTGCTCTCTGGGCACAACAGAAGTCAACGTATTCTACCAATAGTAGGCAGAATCACGTAGCAAGGAGATAGTACACTTTAGGCACTCATCGGGTGTGCAAGATAGCTCATCGAGTACCCGAATAGTGTTGTCCAACCAAAATTCAACTTGCTCGGCATCATCGCTGTCCGTAGCTTTAAATTCAGTAGCCCCGTGTTTTCGAATTCTGTCAACTGGGGGCTTATTCGACCTTATTTGGTCAGTTGCCAGAGGTATTGTAGGTGCGGGGGTGGTATTAGTCGGGAATGGAGGTTGTGGAACAGCCGTATTAGTTCGTATGTATTGGTTGAACCAATCATTCATCACGCTATAAAAAGCTTGTCTAGCTTCATCATTCGGATTACTAGCAATAGGTTGAGAGTCCGCCGGCGCTGTCCCTTGTACGGGAGCAGGCGCTACACTCTCAAGATCATCAGCTAACGTTCGGTTGGGATCGGGATCCATTACTATAAATAATCACATTTTCAATTGTCAGAAATCACCACACTATCAAATAATCACATAATGGCATGTATAGCTAGACCCAAACGTATTACGGTAGTCCTAGAATCGACTAAACCGTAGCTCTAATAACAATAAAATTGTAACACCCTGTACCCTAGAACGTTGACGGAGTCGAACACGAGGTGCTAACAGACTTAATCCATTTATTTTCACAGTCCATTTTAAAAATTTCCAGACTAGCTGGCTAACTGCATCACTGTCACCTTAAAAATCATATCTTGAGTTCCAAAACTCGAAAACCAGTTTCGTAAATTTTACCTGAAACTAGACTCATATATCCATCTACAAATGTTTTTCTAGAATTTTTTGTTGAGCCAATTAGTATAGTTTATTAGTTAAAGTCTCCCCTATTTCAGGGTTCGACTACTCTAACCTTCATGCATTACAACTTAGATATCTCATTGTACAGGGCTTCAATACTTATGGCGTTTGTTTCTAAAGAAACTAGACTCGAAAAGGAATCTGTACATATAGGGAATTACTTCTAATTATCTCTGGTTAATTTATAGTGAATTTCTAAAGTCGAAATAGGGGATCCAAAAATCGCTCTGGCCCTATTTCACAAAAACTTAAGCACCTCATAAAATACGGCTCATATGATCGTTTCGTTACTTTCATATGAAAATAGATTCATCAAGGTTCGATTACATAATTTATTCACTATTTAATTCCATTCCTACTATTTTTAGTGATTTTTCAAATCCACACCACTGCTACTGTCAGCATCTGCTTTTAAGGTAAACTTTACCTATTTCATGGTTTTCCATGAATCAACTAGAATTTGTCATACAAAGCACCAAAATGATCATGATTAACCATTCCAATGGCTAATCGTTACCAAACATTTCCATACCTCTCAATGAACAACATACAAAACGATTATAATGCTATGCTCAAAGTATATATAAGCCATTTTCGCATGGCTATCCAAATTTATACAAAACCAAAGGGTACATGACAAACAACAAAAAGGGTAGTCCTATACATGCCATTTTCAGAGTTCAACCAAAAGTGTACCAAAAGGGCTTTGATAGTGTGGACGACTTCGACTTCGACAATCCCGAGTCCGATAGTTGACGAACCAAAATCTCAGATGTTATCGAACGATTTCGGCGGCTATTCGATCACTTTTTCCTTTCCCTTATCCAACTTTGGTCCTCTAAGCTCTTGAGCTCCTCCTAAACACCAACCAACCGAACATGAAGCAAGAAAATCCTCTTCTTCTTCCTTCCTCAAGTCACGGCAATGGAGGAGTAGCCTAGCTCATTTGTTTTTCTTTTTCTCTTTCTCCTCCTACTAACCACTATTATTTTATTACCCATGCTCCTTATTTTATCATTCCTCCCATAAAACACTAACATAACATGTTTATGACATGTTTTACCCATCACATTTTGTCCACCCTCATTGCATGGCCGGCCACTACCAATTAAGTGGGAAAATTGACATGCAAGTCCACCCTTTTGATTACATGCACTAATAGATCCTTATAGATTAACCTATCACATTTCAAAAGTGTCACACATAAGTCCTATTAACTAAATTCACATGCAATTAACTAAATCGAAGCTTAAAACTTTCACACATTCATATTCACATATTTTAGACAATAATTATCATATTCAAATAATTTGGTGACTCGGTTTAGCGGTCCTGAAACCGCTTTCTGACTAGGGTCACTTTAGGGCTGTCACAAGCGGATTCATGGAGTTGAACTGATTAAAAAAACTGAAGAAAAAGTTAAAGTGATACGGGATTGTTTAAAAGTGGCATATGCAAAAGTCTTATGCTGATTTGAAAAGAAAGGAAATTGAGTTTCAAGTTGGAGATAGAGTATTCTTGAAAGTATCTCTATGGAAAAAGGTATTGAGATTTGGTTGGAAAGGTAAACTGAGTCCACGATTTATCGGACCGTACGAGATCACTGAAAAAGTTAAACTGTTAGCCTATCGTTTGGCGTTGCCACCTGAACTGGAAAAGATTCATGACGTGTTCTATGTATCCATGTTAAGGAGATACCAATCAGACCCCTCTCATGTAATTTCACCAATTGAGATTGAAATTCAATCGGACATGACTTATGGAGAGGAACCGGTTAAGATATTGGCTCGTGAAGTTAAACTGTTGAGAAATAAAGATGTGGCTCTAGGAAAAGTTTTATGGCATCGACATGGTGTAGAATAGGCTACATGGGAGCTGGAAGAAACCATGAGAAGTCATTATCCAAATCTATTTTCTGGTAAGACTTTCGAGGACGAAAGACCCTAAGGAGGAGAAATGTAACATCTTGAAATAGGGCCTAGTCAAAATGGTGGTTTCTGGACCACAAATCCGACATCAAAATATTTACTTTATGATTATTATGAGGCCTAGAATATGAGTATATGCATGTGTTAAAGTTTCATGAAGAAATTCTTTGAGTAAGGTGTTTAATTGGAAATTAGGGACTAAATTGAATAAATTGTAAAACTTGAATTCTAAAAGCAATTTGTATGAAATTTCTTTGGGTTATGAATTAGAAGGTCTTGGAGAGAAATTTTCCCAAATTTTATGTTTTTGGACAAAAATGGGCTTGCATTGATGGAATTTTAAGGAAATGGCTTAAGGGCATTTTGGTCATTGGTATTTTAATGAAAAAATGGGAAAAATGAACCAAAATCAGCCCATTCTCTTCCTTGTCCAGCCGAAACTTCAAGGGTTTCCATAGCTAGGGATTTCAAGTTTTCCAAGCTCAATCGTAAGTGCTCCCAAGCACCGTTTTTCATGTTCTTTGTATTTTTGAAATCTGAGTAACTTGCTCTCTCCATTTCTACCCATATTTCATGCTAGGGTTCATGTTTAACATGCATGAGTTGCTTGAATTTTGATGGATTATGGAGGAATATGAAAGATTAATGCGTATTAAACATTTTTTCCTAGTTGATTTTTATGAAAAACCCTTATAGGGACTATTTTGCAAAAGATGTAAATATGTGGTAGAAATGAGAAAATAATGGAAAATGTGGGCTACCATAAGAAGGAAAAGTGATCGGCTAGGCTTGGGTAAAATAGAAAGTGCATGTGTTTCATTATACAAGCTAGGGACTAAATCTTAAAAATGTGAAAGGATAGGGGAAAAAAGGTAATTTGGACCGGGGGTAGATATTAAACTTGAAATGTATAATGTAGAGTATTAATGAGTTAATTTTTTTGTTATAGACCCTGAGGAAAAAATTCCAGAGGTCGATCGAGGTAAACGCAAGGTTTCGGAATAACCGAAACACAACTCTGAAAAGAATACCAGGTAAGCTTGGATAACTTAAAGTAAACCCCTAATATGCCTAATTGAATGATTTATGAATGCATGATGGTTGCATTTATTATTAGCATGAAATATCATAGAAATGCATATTTGATGGTAACATGTGAAAAATGTCTCGGATGAGGTTGACAAAGGGAATTTTAATGGATAAACCCTCATTGATATGTGTAAAGAGATCCTGCATGTGTTGCAGTAAGGATTTAGCCCGGACGGGTAATCCGTGATCTCAAGTATGAAAAGTATCTAACCCGGACAGGTTTTCCTTGAATGACCAAGCCTCCCGAAGAATATGTGTGCATTAAGGATTTAGCTCGGACTGGTAATTCAGATCTGAGCTTATTAAGGGTGTTTGTCGTTATAAGGGATTTAGCTTGGACTGGTAATCCCAACATCACCTTATAAGTTCATGATATGGGGGATTTACCCTGGACTTGTAATCCTGCCATGAGATGTGAGGTTCGCGGGAGTGCATATATGTGGAATGATCATTCGTAAGAATTGACAGATAATGGGTAGTCCATCGAGATTTCCTAGAAACTCAACGGGATAAATATGATGTATGTCAATAAGATGATGAATGATGAGCTCATCTACATAAATTACAAGATGCTTTGTTATGTAACTAACTCATTGATTGAGTGCATGTGATAGGGAATCGTTTCATAATTGATGATTTCATGATTTAAATATGGATGTATGCTAATTACTCGGTAAGTTTACTTTTCGGTTATTCGAGCTTACTAAGCATGTAAATGCTTACCCCTTTCTTTCTCCCTGTCTCACAGAGCTCAAGGACTCGAAAGGATTGGAAGATGATTGGAGAGTCAACACATTATCAACTAGACAAGCATGGTATAAAGACTTTTTTTTTGTTTTGTTCGATGGCATGTATAGTATTTTTGAGTATTTTGTTATATGTGTCATTTGGTTTGCCAAATGAAGGCATGTAAAAATATGTTCATCTCTTTGTATATGGCCACGAAAATTGGCTTAATTGAAGTAGGCTATGACCTATGAATTTATGCATGGTTCTATTACAAGTGATGGGTTGTTACCAATTGGCAATGAGTCACATGAACGAGCCAATTTTGGATGAATTAAAGTGACATGGGAACCCATAAACACTAAATGGGGAATAACCTATCATGTATGAAACCAATGATATGAGGTTTCCATACATCTAGTGTAATCAAGATTATTTACAAGTATATAAATGTGTTTTACTTTGATTTTGGTAACCACTAAGCACAAGTAGTAGAAAGGGATGACTAAAGGTTTGGAAAATAGCCTATTCCGTTCACATGGTTAGACACACGGGCGTATGTCTAGGTCGTGTGCGACACACAGTTCCTTCCCATGGGCGTCTGCTATGGCTGTATGTCCCCTGCACTTCAAAGTTGTACACGGGTAGGCCACACGGGCGTGCACCATGGCCGTGTTATAAAGACAGTGTCGTCCACGGGCAGGCAGCACGGGTGTGTGCCATGGTTGTGTTGATAAGTCAGTGTTGCCCACTGCTGAAGGGCATGGGCGTGCGCCAAGTCACACGGGTGTGTGAGTCCACACGGCCCACCTACATGGGCGTGTAACACTTTATGGTAAGGAAAAATTTCCTAAGGAGCCAAAGGTTTATCGAACGTACCCGAGTTTGTCCCGCACTGCCTCTAGGTATGTTATAGGCCTCGAAGGCCTATATAAGGGATGAGTTGTTTATGGATGAAAAGTTTAAAATTTGAGTAAAACTTGGTGACCCAATTTGGTACATTTCAAATGTAAAGTCCTGGTAATGCCTCGAACCCTATCCTAGCGTCGGGTACGGGTGAGAGGTGTTACACATACAATATATCAAGCTGTAAAAATAGAAAATATTATTAAAATATTTTTCTGACTCGGATTTGTGGTCCCAAAACCACTATTCTGATTAGGGTCTAAACTGGGCTGTTACAAATTCAATCAAAGGTAAATACTGTTCCCATGTACCTTCAAACTCAAGAATGTAACTCTCAACATATCCTCGAGAACTGATTCACTCAGATTGACCATCCGTTTGCGGGTGAAAACCAGTATTGAGGTGCAATTTCGTACCCCAAGCATCTTGTAATTTCTTCTAAAATCGCGATGTGATTCTCAGATATCTATCTGACACAATAGATAATGGCACACCATGCAATCTCACAATATCAGAAATGTATAACTCAGCTAACTTATCAATTGAGTAATAGGATCGTACCGGAATAAAATGGGCTATTTTCATCAATCGATCAACTACAAACCAGATTGCATCTTTATTTCTCGGAGATAGGGGCAAACCCGAAACAAAATCCATCGTCACTCTATCCCATTTCGACTCTGGAATCATAATCGGTCGTAACAAACTAGATGGCACTTGATGTTTAGCTTTAATTTGCTGACAGGTTAAGCATTTAGCAACAAATTTAGAGATATCACGCTTCATACCAGGCCACCAATAAAGCTATTTCAGATCATTATACATTTTCATACTACCTTGATGAACAGATAAACGACTATTGTGAGCTTCATTCAAAATCATTTGAATCAACTCTGGATTTCTCGGAACACAAATTCGATCTCAGAATCTCAGACAATTATTTTCATCAACTTTGAATTCTGAATCAGAATCTAAATTACATTGAGCTCATTTTGCTAAAATCTCATTATCAACATTTTTAGCATCAATAATCTGTTGTAAAAACAACGGTCTCGCTTTCAATTTAGCTAATATCGAACCATCATCGGATAGAACCAATTGAGCATTCATCGCATGCAATGCAAACAGTGATTTTTGACCTAAAGCATCAACAGCAACATTTGCTTTTCCCTGATGATAATCAATAATAAGCTTGTAGTCTTTTAACAGTTCTAGCCATATTCTCTGTCATAGATTCAAATATTTCTGAGTCATCAGATATTTCAAACTTTTATGATCAGAATATACGTGACATTTCTCACCAAACAGGTAGTGGTGCCAAATCTTCAAAGCGAATACGATCGAAGTTAACTGAAGGTCGTGCACTGGGTAGTTCTTTTCATGTGGCTTTAACTGTCTCGAAGCATAAGCAATGACTTTGCCTTCCTGCATCAAATGTAACATCTTGATTTTGGGCTTAGTCAGAACAGTGGTTTTGGGACCACAAATCCGATGAGAAAAATTTAATTTTTATTATATTCATATGGTCTACGATTTCACAAAATGATTTCGTGAAAAATTCGTTCGAAAATTTTGACATTTGGGCACTCAATTTAGTAAAAAGGACTAAATTGTAAAAAGTGCAAAAGTTGAGTTCTACATGTTAGAGGTAATAAATTGTTATGAAATTTTAAATGGGAGGTCCTTAAATGATAATTATACCATTGTATATCTTGTTGGACAAAAATGACCTTGATTGGGTAAAATTTGAAAGAATAGTAAAAAGGGCACTTTGGTCATTTAGGGGTAAAATGAATTAAAAGACAAATTTTAAACTCCAAATGTGTCCGTTTCTTCTTGCTACAACAGAATGTACCAAGAGCAGCCATGGTTAGGGATTGGCCAAGCTTCCAAGCTTAATAGTAAGTGATTTCGAGCTCCGTTTTTAATGTTCTATGTATTTTTGAAATCTCGGTAACATGATCTGCTCATTTCTACCATTATTTTGAGCTAGGATTTATGTTTAAAAATTTACCCATGAATGATATGCATATATTTTGATGTTTAATTGTAGAATATGAAGCTTGAAATTGTGTTAAACAACTTTTGCTAAGCGATTTTACGTGAAAACGAGTAAAACGGTATAATCGGTAAAAATACCTAATGTTCATAAGTACATGTTAGAGTGAGAATTTGATGTTGCCATAGAAGGGAAAAATAAATAGGAAGTTTAATTTCCGAACCTTGGGGCAAAAGTGAAAATATGCAAAAGTTTAGGGGTCAAAATGCAAATTTGTAAAAATATGATTTTTAGACCCATATGAATAGTATGACTAATTAGTAGGCTAAATATGATATTATAGATCAAGGAAATCGAGATTTGGGCTTAAATCAGAAAAATACAAGGTTATGGACTAGAATGGTAAATTGCCATTTCTGGATCCGAGGTAAGTTTGTACATAAATAATTTATCGATTCTTTTTATTTTATTATATTTTGTTATCATATGAAATGTGGTTGCCTATAGAATGATTATTTGTTGTAAATTGCAAATTGAAAACGGACTATGAATAAATTGTAAAATGCGAAAAGTGATGAATTTCGCGGTTGAGCCTTCGGAATAGAAACGATATGAATGATCTATTGTGAGGTCACGTGTGTAGTACTAAGTGCAGGCTACTACGTGTACCAGATAATTGGCCGCTTGTGTAGTACTAAGTGCAGGCTACTATGTGTACCTGATAACTTCGATCACGTGTGTAGTACTAAGTGCAGGCTACTACGTGTACCGGATAATTGGTTGCATGTGTAGTACTAAGTGTAGGCTACTATGCATACCAGATAGCTTTGGCTACAAGTGTGAAAATATGTGCAGACAACTGAGTATCAGTTATTATTCTGAAGAGTTCAACGAGAAAATCGATTAAGTAAAAATACATGTGAACATGATTATATGATGAATAAGTGTAGGACTATGTTGAAGAAAATTTTGAGCAATATGCTCGACATTTAAGTGAACTTCGATAAGACAAAATGGATTAAGTGAAATTATGTAAGAGTGAATTTCAGTAGTAAAACAGTGTTGGACAGCAGCAATTGTGTGACTTTGAAAATTCACCAAAAATTGTGTAAGTTGAATTAAATTTCAAATAAATTATGGAATTAAATATTAATGATTCTATTTTCATATAAAAGAAACAGGGGGAGCAAAAGAGTTGTATATTATGTGATATTCTAATTTTTGTGAGACAGTGTCAGAATGAATTTGAGATCCCCTATTCTGGCTTGGAAAAATTGTTAAAAATTTTATACAAAATAATTATGGCTTATAATTTATATTTTTAGAATATTTGATGAGTCTAATTTTAATAGAAACAAACAGGAACATTATCCGAGTCTCGTACTATGAGATAAATAAATTTTAGTGAAGAAAGGTCGAAGCTGTCAAACAACGAAAAAAAGGAGATTTTGAATAATAAACTGTACTTATTGGCTAGACCAAAAATTTTGAAAATTTTAGGGTGGAAATATATATGAGTCTAGTTTCTATAAAATTTATGGATCTTAATTTGGAGTTCCGTAGCTCTAGATATAAATGATTTAGTGACTATGACTCAAGAAAGCAGCTTAACCAGAACATGTGTAAATGTACAATTGGGTTAGTTTTACTATGGAAAGTATGTTAGTAAGTTGCTTATTATTATTTCATGCGAGCTTACTAAGCATAAAGCTTACCCACTCCTTTCCATTTCTTTTAGTGTTGTTAGGTTAGCTCAGGGTTGGAGATTGTTGGAGGTAGCATCACACTATCAAGCCAACACCTTGACAGTATAAACACATATGCTAGAATTATCAAGTGAGTGGCATGTATAGGGACCTAGTTTTATAACATGTGTTATTATAATTTGGCCAAATATATTGGTCTTTAGTGAGCTAATTATTCTGACTTATAAATCTAGCTATTTATGTTATGTTTGATATTGGTGATGTGCATGTGCTTGTTTGCCATGCATGGTTGGTAATATGTTATGTGTTGTTGTGAATGTTTAAGTCCGTTAACGCCTCGAACCCTGTCCCGACGTTGGATACAGGTGAGGGGTGTTACATCAAAATGCATCCCAGACCATTTAAAGAAGCATCACTATAGATTACAAATTCTTTACCCGATTCGGGTTGTACTAACACTAGAGCTTCAGTCAATAGGGCTTTCAACTGATTAAAGGTTTTCTGACACTTTTCAAACCATTCAAATTTCACATCTTTCTGAAGTAACTTCGTCAACGGAGTCACAATCATCAAAAAGCCTTTTACGAACCGTCGATAATAACCAGCCAGTCCTAGAAAACCGCATACTTCAGTAACATTTCTCGGAGGCTTCCAATCCAGAATAGCCAAAATTTTGCTCGAATCAACTCGGATACCTGATGCTGATACAATTTGGCCCAAAACAGACTTCTCGTGACCAGAACTCACTTGCTAAACTTCACATACAATTGCTTATCTCATAAAGTCAGTAGTACTATTCTCAGATGCTCAGCATGCTCGGATTCATCATGCGAATAAATCAATGTGTCATCAATGAATACAACAACAAATTGATCTAAATACAGTCTGAAAATTCTATTCATCAAATCCATAAAGATAGCAGGTGCATTAGTTAATCTGAAAGGCATAACTAAGAACTCATAGTGGCCATACCTAGTTTTGAATGCAGTTTTCAGAATGTCTAAATCTTTTGCTCGCAACTGATAATAACCTGATCTCAGATCTATCTTCAAAAATATGGTTGCTCCTTTCAATTGATCAAACAAATCATTAATTCGAGGCAAAGGGTATTTATTCTTGATAGTCACTTTATTCAACTGAGTATAATCAATACACATTCCCATCGTACCATCTTTCTTTTTCACAAACAGAACTGGTGCACCTCAAGGTGAGAAACTCGGTCTAGCAAACCCTCTATCAGTCAACTCTTGCAACTGAGAATTTAATTCTTTTAGTTCGGTCAGAGCCATTCTATATGGAGCTATCGAAATTGGAGTAGTTCCGGGCACTAATTCAATGCCAAACTCAACTTCTTGAATCGGAGGTAATCCCGGAAGTTCTTTAGGAAACACATCAGGGAATTCACAAACAATAGGCACTGATTTAACTTTCTTTTCTGTTACCTTCAAATTGATCACATAGGCAAAGTAGGCTTCACAACCTTTTCTCACAAAACTCAGAGCTTTCATTGAAGATATCACAACCGGCAACCCATTTAAGTCACTAGATTCAATTTGGACTATTTCATCATTCTTGCATCTCAAATCAATAGTTTTATGTTTGCAATTCACAATAGCATCGTGCAAAGTTAACCAATCCATACCCAAAATTATATCAAACTCACCAAAAGGAAATAGCATCAGATCAACCGGAAAACAAATGTCTCGAAACATCAACGGACTATTCTTGTAGACTTTGTCAACTAAAACACTTTTACCTTGGGGGTTTGATACTCTAATCACAAATTTAGTAGACTCTACAGGAAAAGTCTTACTGGATACTAAATTCATGCATATATATGAATCCATTGATCCAGGATCTATCAAAGCAATCACATAAGTATCATAAAGAGTGAAAGTACCAGTTATAACATCTGAAGACAAAGTTTCTTCATGAGCTCGAATGGCGTAGGCTCTGGCAGGTGCATGAGCCTCGGATCTAACAGCAGTGTCTTTTGTTCTTCTTTATGATTGCTACTCATATTACCTGTATTTCTAGGAGGTCTACCACGAGATGCATTGCCACTTGGCCTCGGATTTTGTGCAATTTCTTGCTTGACAGACTTAGCACAATCACAGATAAAATGGTCTAATGATCCACATTTGAAACAAGCCCGATCATACAGTCTACAATTACCAGGATGTCTTTTACCATAATGTTTACACTCGGGTCGATTAGATCAAATATCTCTAACACTGACAACAGATGTAGCTGGAGCTCTGACGCTCGAATGAGTTCTAGCACAATCTCTACTCAAATGCCCCACATTAACCTTTGAACGGCTATAATTATCTCATAACTTTTTCGATACAGATTGAAATGATTTACTTGCAGATCTCTTTCTCATGTCTCTAGCTTCAGAACTGACTTTTCTTTTCTCTTTCCCGAGCTTTTCAGCTTTACAAGCTTGTTCAACAAGCACAATGAATTCTTTTATCACCAGAATCTTGACTAACAAACGGATATTCTCGTTCAAGCCATCCTCGAATCTCTTGCACATTATAGCTTTAGTCGAGACACATTCTCGTGCATACTAGCTCAGCCTCACAAATTCTCGCTCGTATTTTGTAATAGACATACGACCTTATTTTAGCTCAAGAAACTCTTTGAGTTTCTGATATATGAATCTCTAATTGATGTATTTCTTTCAGAATTCAGCTTGGAAGAAATCTTCAGGTGACTCGTTCCCTAAGAACCACAGATATTAGTGTCTTCCACCAATGATACGCCGTATCTCTCAAAAGTGAAACGACACATTTTAAACATTCATCCTGAGTCAATGATAATTCTTTAAACACTCGTATTGTATTCTCTAACCAGAACTCGGCTCTCTCAGCATTATCACTAGTGGTAGCTCGGTACTCTTCGGCCCTATATTTTCTAACCTTATCAACTAGAGGCTTAATAAACTAATTTAGATTAGCTTGTGACATAGCAGGGACTTGCGGAGGATTAGTCGGGGTTGAGGGTTGTTGAGCAGCCTGATTAGTTCTAATGTACTGACTGAACCAATCATTCATCATTTGATAGAAGGCTTGGCTAGCCTCTCCATCATGGCTACTCGTAGCCGGTCTAGAATCAGATGGCGCTGTCCCTTGCACGGGAGCAGGAGCATTACTCTCGACATCGTCAGCTACATCTCGTTCAAGATCCATTTTCTATTATAAAACACATTTTCATTGTTAGAATTCATCACACTATCACAGTTCATAAATATGGCATGTGTAGCTAGACTCACATTCACTATGTTAGTCATAGAATCGACTAAATCGTAGCTCTAATACCAACCAAATGTAACACCCCTAACCCATATCCATTGTCGGACTACCCGTATCCATTGTCGGACTAAGGTTGAAGGTATTACCGGACAAATCGAAATATTTTACGAACAATTCAATAACTTCATCCACAAACATAGTCAAACATCATTATATAGTCCCTTATATAGGTCATCAGGACCTTAATCATGCTTTAGAAAGGGATCGAGACTAGACCAAGCTCATACAAAATTTTTCAAAACTTCAACATTTTACAAAATTGTACAGGTCACACGCTTGTGTGCCTCACACGGCTTTAAACACGCACGTATGTCTAGGCCGTGTCAAAACAGGGCATACATACAGACTTGTCCACATGGCCACAAGACTCGCCTGTGTGTCAGACCGTGTGAAAGTTAGGGAGGCTATTGACTTGGATCACATGACTAGTCACACGCCCGTGCGTCTAGCCCGTGGTTGAAACTGACTTGGCCACATGGCCTAGCGCACGCCCGTGTGTGCGACCGTGTGGTCTACTCAGGCTCATTTCAAAATTGCCCTCGAGTAACACGGCTGAGACACACGCCCGTGTCCCTGCCCGTGTGGGCAAAAATAGGCCATTTACAAGGCCAACTTGCCACCCATTAAGGGTCCTCTCT
Organism: Gossypium hirsutum; assembly: GCF_007990345.1. Classification (NCBI taxonomy): domain Eukaryota; kingdom Viridiplantae; phylum Streptophyta; class Magnoliopsida; order Malvales; family Malvaceae; genus Gossypium; species Gossypium hirsutum. The sequence goes on along the minus strand of NC_053433.1, from coordinate 51,335,031 downwards.
ACAATCATTAAATAGGCACAGATTACACATCAAATTTTAACCATTTCACAACCATTTATACCAATTCATTATCCACATATTTCATGTTTGAAACGTATATCAAATCATATCATTCCATAAGCCAGATACCTACCAAAACATATGATTTATAACCTTAATATCCATCATTCAATCTCATGCCATAATCTTACATTTTCTCCAAATAAGCACAATTCAAAAACTTACCTATTTGACCAATTTCTTTGGCCATTCATGAACACATCAAACATACCACTATTGCATCACATATCATATACCAAAATCAAACCATAAGTTCAACCATAGTTAAGCCATATCACATGGCTAAATATACATTTCACAAAACATATTCAATTACCTCTGGCCTATACATGCCATACTTTAATATATACATTTTCAAAAGGTACCAAAATATAGTTCGATAGTGTGGTAACGATCTTCGACAATCTCCGAGCTCTGATAGCTACAATATCTAAAAAAACAATGCAAACATATACAAAGTAAGCTTTCAAAAGCTTAGTAAGCCATATACAAATAAACTTATCAACTTAAGTATATAAACATTATAAAATACATATACTTCTTGGCCAAGATACTAACATATACCACATAGTTCACATTTTTTCACATATTTCCAATCCATTTGCTCGTATAACATATTTCTCATAATTATATCATATGTTCACAAAGCTACAAGTACTTACCTTTCATTCTCAACATAGTGTACAATTCAAACATACCTGAATCGAATATACATTTCATATAATCATTCGTATCTCAAAATACCCATTAAACTGTTCAAAATCATAAGGATATGCGAATAACTCGGAAAGCTTGTACAATGCCAACGTCTCAGATGTGGTCTTCCACGTAATCAAATAACGATGCCACTGTGTAACGCCCTAAAAATCCCGAAATCTCAAATTTTTCTTTTTTTTGTGCTTAGCATTTTCGGTTAAGTGCTAATTATGTGATGGTAGGTCTTGGTCAAGGTTTGAGTTCGAACCTAGGGGTAAAAGAAATTGTAGTTTAATTATTAAAATTATTAAAAGAACCCTGATGGCAAGTAGGTGGGCTTTTGAATAAATGAAGGGAAAATTGGACGGAAAAGAGCCTGCTGGCCTAGGGGATGAGTGGCGTGTGGCTAGTGTCAGAGGTCTGGGGTTCGAATCCCACTTTGGTCAAATAAGGGATTTATTTTTGCTTAAAGGGTGGTCAGAGGTGGCGTTGGATTGAACTCTGTAGGGAGTGAGAAGAGGAGAAATTTTAGGAAAGGATTAAGGGGTTGTTAAGGAGAAAAATGAGGAGATGAGAAGTAAGGATGAGGTGGAGCCGAATTGGGAACTTGGGCTTGAGAAATTCGGCTATAGGGGCTGTAAATAGGTGCTGAATGGGAGGTGGCCAGGCTAATGCCGAATTCCCTTCACCTTGTTGCCAGAAACCTTTTTCCCTAAAAGCCGAAAACCTTTTGTTTTACTCTCTTTTCTCTATGCCGATTTCCCCTCCTTCCTCTACACAATATTCTTTGTTTCACTTTTGGTTCAACCGACTTCTTCTTCCTTTTCCCTTGGTGTCGAATAATCATTTGTTTGCCATTCAAATATCAAGGGCCGAACACCTGTTAGGCCGAATACCCTTGGTGCTGCCACTACCCTTTCCACTCAATCGAATCTAGTGTAAATGTTCACTATTCCAATTGGTTTGTTTTGCTAAGTATCAATTATTGTCCCTCACTTCTTCCAATCGACCTTGGGTAAGAATAGGTATAGAATCTCAGTCTTGGATCTCTGCCGATTTGCTCCTCAAGTAAGAGACTTTCGTAAGTACTCTTGATCTTAGTTGTTCGAATGGTCATAGTTAAGGTAAGGTGGAATTGTGTTGGATACAAGTCACTATTATTTTGGTTTTAATAGTTAAGCTTTTACAAATCTAGGAGTTGATTGTGTTAGTGCTTAAAGAAGAGGCTATTATAACTTGTCGCACAAGGTAAGGTGAAAGGTGAGGTTTGGGTTTTGGTAGAGATATGTATTAAGCATGCGATTAATTGAAGGGTGATATCGATTGTAGGTTCGGGGCTAAGGAAATCGTAGCACATTTCATTACCAGGTGTGTACACACACTGCACACACAAGTAGATCGACAAATCCCAAAAAGCCGAAATGCCGGAAGGCCGAAAGTTTGGCTACGGTAGTCTTGCGAGTGCACGAACACTCGTAAGGGGGAAATTGATAGGTTACCTAAGGCCCATGGGCGATTCCATGGACTTGGGTTGTGAATTGGCCAAATGGGCCGGAGTGGGCTAAATGGGCTTGATGGGCTGTTGGGCCCATAATAGGCAAAAATTGATAATTGATGCTATGTGATGGAAAATTGTATGTGAGCATGATTGTAAATGTGATTTGGGCCTAGTGGCCATATGAATGTGATTTGGGCCTAATGGGCCACATAAATGTGAATGGGCCTGATGGGCCATATATAGGTATGTGGATTTGTCTGGGCTTTGTAAGAGGTTGTAGGCCTAGTTTATGATGACCGCATAAAACTTAATTAATTTATTAAGGACTGTGGACAAGTCATAGGGTTAAGGTGTGGCAACGGTATGTGCATGTCTAGGATTGGATCTAGGGAGAGCTTGGTGCTTAAGCGGTTTTAATGACCCATCTCCTCTTCTCTGGAATCCTACCTGGTGTATAGTATTCATTCATCTTAGCTCATGGGATGTGTTAACGGGCCAAGGTAAGTAAGACCCGTAATAAAGGAAAATTACCGAAATGCCCCTAAGGGCAAAAATGACCAAAATACCCCTAAGTGTTGAATGTAAGATGTATGGATGCTACATGTATAACTGCTGCATACATACGATATTTTGTTTAGGTTGCATAGGGGTTGGGAATTATGGAACGAAAGAAGTATGTGAGGGTCGCATGGTTGCTTGACAACCGTGGATCCACCGATGGTTTTTAAGCCCAATATGTGATTGGCAGCTTGCTGCAATGATGGTAGTTCAGCAACCGGGCTACCATTGGAGTGTATCGGATGGGTAGGTCGATATTTATATCCCCACATGGTGTGTACCAGGGGACAGAGTTGGTGTGTAGCGGATGGATTATTGGGGTGGGTTGCACTGCATTGCATGTGTGATTTTATGGTGAATGATGTTTGCTTGTTACTTGTCGAGGGTTGTACACACTGAGTTTGCGAAAAATCACCCCCTCTTTTATTTTTCTCAGGTGATGCTCAGTAGAAGTTTCGATGTCTAGAGGGACTTTGGGTGGCCAGCTAGCAAGGCAATTTTGATTGGTTTTTAAAAGTATATAAGTTACTCGGTTATTAAGTAATTTTCATTTAGTATGGATTGTAATAAGGCCTCCCTCTTTTATTATTGTTTGGATTATTAAATTCGTGCATTGTAATTATAAGAAGTGGAACATGGATTTTCTAAGCTATTGTTTTCTTTTAATGCTACGTTTCCGCAACTAAGGTTTTAAAGGATAAGTTTTCTTAAGTCAAATGTTTTAAGCAAAGCTTCGCAACGGAAAAGAGATTTTACTAAGTAATTGAGATGTAACTTTTTAAGGAAGGGTTTTTAATGAAAACGAGGTTTTCGCTAAAACACTTCAATGTGACACGCCAAATTCGGCCATAATGTCTGGGCCGGGTTTGGGGTGTTACACACTGTCCTAGATAGGGTCTTACACGAAATCAAGTATGATGCCAACGTCCCAGACGTGGTCTTACACGATAACACATATCGGATCCTATGTCATGAAATATGTATCCTAACTATTCCTAAGGTTCGTACGGGGCTTTTCAGACGTCGGAACTTTGTCGATACTTTCTCAGATGTCTCATATTCAAAGCATAAAGCCATTCATTATTGTTCAATAACATATAAGTGTAAATAAACCATTTCAAATACATTTATTTGTATATAGGCTTACCTCGTTCATATTTGGATAGACGGAATCAGCTACTCGACTACTTTCGACTTTCTCCAATCTAATTCCATTTTCTTTAATTCTTGACCTATATAAATTCAAATTTAACTCTTTTATTTACTAAATCATTCAAATCAATCCACAAACACACATTTAGGGCATTTTACAAATTAGCCCTCATATTTTCACATTTCGACCTTTAGTCCCTATTTCACAAAATCACAAAATTTCTTTATACTTATACTAAGCCGAATGTTCATGGTACTCATACAAGTCCACACATTTCATTTATTTCATATTTTAGTCCCTCAATATACAAATTTCACAATTTAGCCCATTTTACTCAAATTCATCAAAAATTCAAAGACAAAACTTAGTAATCTAACACATATCTTTCATTTTCTATTATCTAACTTCATAACGCTCACAATTACATCAATGACATATTTCAAAATCATCATCAAAATCAAAAATTTAAGCATGGGCTTGATAGAACACTAAGCAATGATCACAAAAACGTAAAAATTATCGAAAACGGAACAAAACTCATACCTTAATCAAAATCACAAGTGTCAAACCCTAGCTATTCTTTTTCCTTTTCTTTTCTTATGATTTTCAGCAACTATGAACATGATATGAACTAATTTCATGTTTTGTTTAATTAATATTAACATAATATACATTTTTACCATAATAGCCTTATTATACACATTTAAATTCCACTAACCTTTGGCATATATGTCCATTCAAACATTCAATGGTCAAATAACCATATAAGGACCTCACAATTAATAAGCCATATCAAATAGACACTTCTAACATATAACAATCAACTTTTACATTTTACGCGATTAGGTCCTTTTATCAAATTAAACACACCAATGATTAAATTTTCATACGAAACTTTCACACATGTCAATTCACATATGTCTAAAACAGACTATTAGAATTGCTCTGAGGGTGAAATGCAGCCGTTGTAACACCCATAACCCGTATCCATTGCCGGACTTATTACACAACGAACATACATTTCTCATATATCATTCCAAAAATAAAACTATTCATAATCATTTCCTAATACGAGCCTACGAGGCTCAAAACATGCTTTAGGAGTGGTTCGGAACTAAACCGGTAAATCAAGAAATTTTCAGAAAACATAGAAAAATTTTCAAAATACAGGGGACACACGCCTGTGTCATAGGCCGTGTGGTCATTCGAAATGGGATCACATGGCCGTGTCCCAGCTCGTGTCTGACCCCGTGTAACTCTCTGACTTGGGTCACACGGCCAACCACACGCCTGTGTGCCCTTCGAAATGGCCACACACACCCGCATGCCAGGCTGTGTCCTAGGCCGTGCCAATACTGTAGGGTATACTGACCTATGCCACACAGCCAAGTCACATGCCCCTGTGCTGGGCCGTGTGGAGCATATGACTTGATTTCTAAATAAACACTAGGGGACACACGGAAGTGTCACTTGATCGTGTGTCACACACGACTGAGACACACGCCCGTGTCTTTACCCATGTGGACAAAAAAATAGGCTATTTTCCAAGCCATCTTTCTCACCCAAAATACATTCACCTATACCAAATTTGAATATAACCACAACTTCAAATGGAAATTTAAACTCATCTAAACCAAGCTCAATTCATGCTATATCAATACCAACAACAACAAGGCACACAAATACTACATTATGCCATTCAATTCATACTAATTTCACATTTTCAAATCACCTAAATGGTCACTTTCAATTATGTACTAATTGACCTAAAATTACAAGAATATCTATCTCAAATTTTAACCATTTGGTATCCATAATGCCAATTCACAACAAGCATATAAATGGAAATTATACCAACATATCAAAGGCCTTTTTGCACATATATACCAATTTGAGCTAGCTTCGATAAACAATATAAAACACAGAAAAGTAAAATAGAGTAAGCTATAAAGCTTAGTAAGTTCGTATAGTAATAAACTCAACTTACCATATATACAAAATTTAAGCAATTTACACAAATCATAATATAACTCATATTGATCCACAACCTATCACATTTTCATTCACAAAGTTAGATATGAAATTCACAAGTTTCTTCAATTCAATGCTTGTATGGTTCATGTACATACCTATATCAACTCGTATCAATCTCATATTCAGACATATCTTTGATATACCTATTGAACCATTCAGAATAATATTGGATACTCAGGAATCGCGCACCCTAAGTGCTAATACATAGCCAAAGCTATCTCAATCTCATATCTCATATAATGCTCACTCTGGACCTATCAATGGGTCTGCTCACAAAAGCTAATGGTCATGATGTAGCTACACAGTGCTGCTCACCCAAGCTGATGAGAATCTGCAACACATGCCGGATAACTCAGCCACCTGTAGGACGTACGAACCAGCACCCAAATCATATAACCCCTAATGACATGTCATTTGTATCCTAATATATTCCTAAGGTTCAACCGGGATTTCTCATTGTCGAAACTTTTTTGAACATTTTTGTACAATTATATTCATCAACACTTCAAATATAAAGCGTTTAAAACACAATTACTATAATGTTTATTAACCTATGAACTTACCTCGATCGTAGAAACGACGAAATGAATCTACTAGTCTAAAAAATTATTTTTCCCCCGATCTAAATCCGAACTTCGCTTTTCTTAATCTATATGTAATCAAAGTTTACTTATTCAACTATCATTCTATTCAATTTAACCCAAAATGTATATTAAGGCAACTTTACACTTTTGCCCCTAATATTTCAACATCTTTACAATTTAGTCCTTATCTCATAAAAATACAAATTCATGCAATTAGGTCCCTACCCATGCTAGCCGAATTTCTCTTATTACTATAGCAGCCCGTATTTTTCATTTTTTTCACAATTTAACCACAAAATTTTCACATTTCACAAATAAATCCCTAATTGACAATTTTACCAAAAATCACTTTACAAATGTTGTTTAACTAACAACAACCATACATTTTCTATCATCAAACATCAAAATACACCTATATTCATCAATGGAAAAACCCTAAACTTTTAACATTTTTTCAAATTAGTCCCTGGACTAGCTAGATTAAGCTGCAACGATCTCAAAAACATAAAAATCATTAAAAACAGGACAAAAATGAACTTACATGAAAGAGATTAGTGTAGCTGAATGTTAAAGCTCTTTCAATGGAGTTTCCCAATAAATAAACAAGGTGACTCTTTTGTTTTCTATATTTTATTATCTTTCATTTATGATATTACATTTTTAACCTTTAATATTAACCATTAATAACATCCATTTTATGTCCATAAATGTCCACCCAATATAAAAATGGTCTAATTACTACATAAAGACCTCCACTTTAAGGTTCTATAGCGATTAGACACCTTTAACTAATAGAACACTACTTTTACACTTTACACGATTTAGTCCTTTTTATCGAATTAAGCATTCAAACGAGAAAATTTCCTAACAAAATTTTCACACGATCATACTATCATACTGTAGACATTAAAATAATAATAAAATAATTATTTTGACCTTGGATTTTTTGTCCTGAAACCACTGTTCCAATTTGAGTAAGAACGAGCTGTTACAACTCTCTCCCCTTAGCAGTTTTCGTCCTCGAAAATCTTACTAGAAAAGAGGTTAGGATACTATTTTCTCATAGCTTCATCGGGTTCCCACGTAGCTTCTTCAACATCTTGATGTTCCACAGAACCTTCGCTAAAGCTATGCTTTTATTTCTCAATTCTTTAATCTTTCGAGCAAGAATTCTGATAAGTTCTTCGTTATACGTCATATCATGCTGAATTTCAATCTCTGACAAAGAAATTACGTGTAATGGATCTAATCTATATTGAGGCAACATCGAAACATGAAACACATTTTGGATTTCTAATTCTGACGGTAACACTAGTTGATATGCTAATGGCCATATTCTCTCAATAATCTCATACAGCCCGATAAACCGCAGACTTAATTTTCTTTTGCGACCAAAATGAAAAATCTTTTTCCACGGAGATATTTTCAAAAATGATTTGTCACCGATTTGAAATTCAATGTCTTTAAGTTTCAAATTCGTATACGGTTTCTGTCGATCTGAAGCTGCTTTCAAACTGTCGCGAATTACTTTTACTTTTTCTTCGGTCTCTCTGATCAAATCAACCCTGTAAATATTTTTCTCACTAAGCTCGGTCCAGTATAATGGAGTTTGGCATTTATGACCATATAATTCTTCATACGGTGCCATCTTTATGCTCGATTGAAACTATTATTATACTCGAATTCAACCAACGATAAATATTTTTCCCAATTGCCTTCAAACTCTAAAACACAACAATGAAGCATATCTTTAAGAATCTGAATTACTCTCTCAGACTGACCGTTGGTTTGTGGATGAAATGCAGTACTAAAGTGTAACCACATACCCAAAGCTTCTCGCAATTTCTTCCAAAATCGCGACATAAACCTCGGATCTCTATCCAAACTAATTGAAACTAGCATCCCAAGGAATCTAACAATCTTAGAGATGTATAATTCAACTAATTATCAAGCAAAAAGTTTGTATGTACCGAGATGAAGTGTGCAGACTTCATCAGTCGATCAATGACAACCCAAATAAAATCTTTCTTTTTCAGAGACAAGGGTAATCCTGATACGAAATCCATCGTAACTCTATCCCATTTCCACTCTAGTATCATCATTGGCTATAGTAATCCCAAAGGCAGTTGATGTTTGGTTTGACTTGTTGACAAACCAAGCATCTCAACACAAACTCTGAAATGTCTCGTTTCATGCCCGACCACCAGTACAATCTTTTTAAATCATTATACATTTTAGTACCCCCGGATGAACAAAAAAACAACCATTACGTGCTTCGTGTAGAAATTTCTAAATAAGCTCGGTGTTTTTTGGTACACAAATTCTACCTTAGAACATTAAACAATCATCGGATCTGATTTGATACTCTGAATCAGTAGTCAATTTGTATTGCACTCTTTTAGCTTGCAATTCGTTATCACACTTTTGAGCTTCACAAATTTGTTGAAGAAATAACGGTTTAGCTTTTAACTCAACTAAAAATGAACCATCATTAGACAAAGTTAACTATGTATTCATCGCTCGCAAAGCAAATAAAGATTTTCTACTCAGAGCATCTGCAACTACATTCGTTTTCCCCTGATGATAATCAATCACTAACTCATAATCTTTCAGAATCTCGAGCCATCTTTATAGTCACAAATTCAAATCTTTTTGAGATATTAGATACTTCAAACTCTTGTGGTCATTAAAGATGTGACACTTTTCACCGAATAAATGATATCGCTAAATTTTCAATGCAAACACAATAGCGGCTAACTCTAAGTCGTGCATCCAATAATTCTTTTCATGCTATTTTAACTATCTGGAAGCATAAGCTATCACTGTACCCTCTTGCATCAAAACACATCCCAAACTGTTCAATGGCGAGTCGCTGAAAATCACAAACTCTTTACCCAACTCAGGCTGAACTAAAATTGGTGCTTCAATTAACAGTGCTTTCAACTTTTCAAAACTCTGTTGGCATTTCTCAGACCATTTGAACTTCACATCTTTCTATAATAATTGAGTCCTTGGTGTAGCAATCATTGAAAAACCTTCTACAAAAAGCCGATAGTAGCCAACTAATCCCAAAAAGTTTCTATCTTTGGACACATTTCTTGGTGGTTTCTAGTCAACAACCGCTGAAATCTTACTCGGATCAACTTGTATGCCTTCCGCTGAAGTAATATGTCCCAAAAATCCAACTTCTCAGTGTAACACCCCTTACCCATACTCGAGGCTGAGATAAGGTACGAGGCAATACCGGACAAACATACAAACATTAAACTAAAATACAAGCCATAAAATTTCATTCATATTTCAAAACATTCATTCACTTACACATAGTCCCTTATTTGAGTCTACGGAGCCCAAAACATACTTTAGAAAGGGTTCAGGACTAAACTAAGAACTTACGAAAATCTTGGAAATTTCATGCTTTAAGGCTCCACATGCCCGTGTCCCAAAGTCGTGTTCCATACACGGCTGAGACACATGGTCGTGTCTCTGCCTGTGTGGAATATACCTAGGCTATTTTCCAAGCTTTGGTCAACCTTAATCTCTTACACACTTATACATTTATACCAAGATTATCATCTTACCAAATATCTTCAGCTTAATCATCAAGCATTCATATTTAAAGCTAGATCATATCTTTATAAAATACCACAATTCAGATGCGTAGAATAACATCTTTGCCTAAAACATTTCAATTCAACTCCATACCCAACAAGCATTACATTGATACTAGTCATATATATATACATGTCATGATACATATCATTCTCTTTCTGTTTTCTTATAAACAAATATCATTTATTTCATTATATCAATATTTCATATACCATAGTTTCCATGTATTCCACATATATTTATTTTCCTCCTCCTCCTCTCCATTCCACATCCTTAATGTATATAGCATTCTTGTAAGTACGATTTCACAATTTACTAATAAATGCTCACATCAAACTGTCCACACGAGTCATAGTCACTTACTTATTTATAAGTTGAGCTACAGAGCTCCAAATTAAGATCCGTAAATTTCCCCTAAAACTATACTCACATATCTTTCCACCATAAAATTTTCATAATTTTTGGTTTAGCCAATTAGTACAATTTATTCATTAAATTTTCTCCTATTTCACTTTCTGATAGTTCTAAACTCTCTTCACTAAAAATTAATTATCTCACAGTACAGAACTTGGATAATGTTCATATTGATTTATCTTGAAAATAGACTCATTATGGATTTTAAAAATATAAGTTTGAGCCTCTAATTATTTTTCTCCAAATTTTTGTGATTTTCCAAAGTCATAACAGGGGATCACGTAATCATTCTAAACCAGTCTCACAGAAACATAAATATCTCAAAATATAGAACTCCTTTGCTTGCTCTGTTTCTTTTATCTGAAAATAGACTCATTAATCTTTAATTTTATATCTCATTCAGTCTCTGATTCAATTTCTACTATTTGTGGTGATTTTTCAAAATCACATCACTGCTACTGTCCAAAATAGTTTTATTGCTAATTCACTCTTTTACACTTTCTTTGTATTAACCTCATTTTAACATACATATCACAAATCATTTTCATCACATTTCATACATCACAAGTATAGGCCCATGATTACAAGGTCACCATAAAATCATCCTCACGTATAACTTACTTGTTTATAACCTTACCACATCCCGGTCACTTCATGTACACGTCATTCACATAGCCAAGTTCCTGCACTTATTCATCACAAAACTCACAACGCAATACATAGAGAGTCTCCCGTTGAACACTTCGGATCAATCCTCGATACTTGGTGGTTTCAGCACATAGCTCCACCCATCATATAGTTCAGCTCTCTACCACCCATGTGACCTAGCCAGTTTATCTCGTAGCTTTCTTGTCTACATGGTGTCCTTCACCTGGAACCACGCATGCGACTTATCTACATGGTGTACACATAGTATCATCCATGCAACCTAGCTACACCATAATGTCTTGTAGCTCTCTTGTACACATGATGTGCACTCAGCACCATACATGTGACCTAGCTACATACCATTTGTATCATCCAATCTTCCTAAAGGTTCAACCGGGATTTCTCTCTCTTTTCCAACAATTTCACCAATCAAGTAATTATCAACAAACAGATTTCCAATATTATTATAAAATATCATAATACAAGTAAAATTGATGTATTACTTACATATAAACTTACATCTCATTTAATATCAAGCCAATAACATTAAATTACACATTGCCTTATTAAAAATCATATGAACTTACAATTTCCCATAATATCCATAATCATAGAAATCACATTTATGTATGATAATTCAATGCACTTCATGTACCATAGACATATTTTTAAATCAATTCATAAACTGGACACCATAGACATTTAATTTAACATAATTCAATTAATTCACTAAATTTAACTTTCAAATATAAATTACAGCATTATTGTTGTATTATTATCACACCAACTTACATTCTTTCAACACCGCGGCAATCATAGTAAATATATCAATTTTACATTGAAACATGCATAAATTAATGCTTATTATACATATGAACTTACCTTGATACTAAAACGGCCATTTTACCAACTTTCCCAATTTTTAATTTTTCTCTCATCCTAGGTTCAAATCTCGTTTTTCGGGATCTAAAACATCATATTTTACTTATTTAATTAATGTAATATTCAAAACAGTCCTTAACTCAAACTTTGGAAAAATTACAATTTTTCCCCTAAACTTTTGCATATTTACACTTTTTCCCCTAGGCTCGGGAATTAAACTTCATCCCTTATTCTTATGTTTTATGACATGCTGATCACTTTTCCATTTTATGGCAACATCAAATTCTCACTCTAACATATACTTATGACTATTAGGTTTTTTTACCAATTAAGCCCTTTTACTCGTTTTCACTCAAAATCGAGTAGCACAAATTGTCTAACATAATTTAAAACCTCATATTCTATCATAAAATATCAAAACAAACATATTTCACTTGTGGGTATTTTTCCAAATATGAACCTTAGCTTAAATTATTGCTAGAATAAGCTTAATCAAATTACCGGGATTCCAAAAACGTAAAGAACTTGAAAAACGGGGTTAGAACGGACTTACTATTGAGCTTGGAAAGCTTGAAAACCCTAGCCATGGCTTCCCCCATGCTAATTTCGACCTCCATGAAAAAGATGAGTCAATTTTGGCTTTATTTTCCCTTTTTATTTCTTTTAATTACCAAATGACCAAAATGCCCTTCCTTACTAAACTTTCAAAAATTCCATCCATGTCCAATTTTTGTCCATAACTTACAAATTGGTCAAATTGCTATTTAAGACCTCTTAATTAATATTTCAAAGCAATTTCATACTAGAAACTTCTAGAATGCAAGTTTTGCAACTTATTCAATTTAGCCCTTAACTTCAAATTGAGCACTTTATGCATAGAATTTCTTCACGAAATTTTCAGACAATCATGCAATCATATCATAGACCTAAAAATAATCATAAAATAATTATTTTTATCTCGAATTTTGTGGTCCCGAAACCTCTGTTCCAACTAGACCCAATTTTGGGCTATTACACTTAGAGCCAAAACTCACATTTTTTGAATTTAGCAAACAATTTCTTATCTCTCAAAGTTTGTAATAAAATTCTCAAATGTTTAGCATGCTTAAACTCATCTCGGGAGTAGATCAGGATGTCATCAATGAATACAACAACAAATTTGTCTAAATACGGTCTAAAGATTCGATTTATCGAATCTATAAAAACAGCTGGAGCATTAGTTAATCCGAAAGGCATAACAAGAAATTCATAATGCCCGTACCTTGTTCTGAATGGAGTTTTTGGCACATCCAAATCTTTAACTCGCAACTGATAATAGCCAGACAGCAGATCAATCTTTGAAAATACGATTGCTCCTTTCAGCTGATAAAAAAATCATCAATTCTCAACAATGGAACTTATTATTAATTGTAACCTTGTTGAGCTGATGATAATTGATACACAATCTCATCGATCCATCTTTCTTCTTTACAAATAACACTGGTGCACCCCAGAGCGAAAAATTTGGTCGCACAAAACCTCTATCTGTTAACTCTTGCAGCTGAGATTTCAACTCTTTTAATTCAGTCAGAGCCATTCTATATGGAGATATCGATATCGATGATGTTCCCAGTACTAATTCAATAGCAAATTCAACTTCTCTAATCGATGGCAACCCAGAGAACTCTTCTAGAAACACATCCGGATATTCACAGACTAGTGGTATTGACTCAATCTTCAATTCAGACACTTTTGTATCCAGCACATATGCAAGGTAAGTATCACAACCTTTTCTTACATATTTCTGAGCTAACATCGATGATATCAAAACAGACAACTTACTCAATTCATCAAATTCAATTCGAAGGATTTCATTATTCTGACATTTCAATTCAATAGTCTTTCGTCTAAAATTCACGATAGCATCATGCAGAGTTAACCAATCCATACCCAAAATCACATCAAATTCATCAAATGGTAAAAGCATCAAAATTTTCAGAAAACAGTAACCCCGAGTCATCAAAGGACAATTCTTGCAAACTTTATCAACTAGAACATACTTGCCTAAGGGGTTCGATACTTTAATTACAAATTTAGTAGACTTAACAGGAAAATCTTACTAGACACTAATTTCATATAGATATATGAATGAGTCGATCCAGGATCAATCAAGGCAATTACGTTAGCATCATGGAGAGAAAATGTACCGATGATAAAATCTGGTGACGACGCATCTTCGCAAGCGCAAATACCGTATGCTCTAACTAGTGATCTATCCTCAGATCTCACAGTAGATTCCTTTGTCGCTCCTTTTCTACTGGTCACATTTCCCGTATTTCTAGGTGGTTTCCCTCTAGTAGATGTATTACTCGATATTGCATTCTGATATCTATCTTTCTTAAGTAATTCAGGACAATCCCGAATGAAGCGATCTTGCGAGCCACATTTAAAACAACCTTTATTATTAATCAAGCAGTCTCCAAAATGTCATCATCCACACTATTGACACTCGATTTTGTTGTTTCTCACACTACCAATGCTCGACACTAAAGTGGCTTAAGCTTTAGGACTCGTATATTGCTTCCCACGTTCTCTATTAGAATATCCCACTGAAGCTGTCAAAAGATTATACGAATCCTGTGATTTCTTTGACGAAGAGTGATATGGTTTACTCATCGACCTCTTTCTCAAATCTAGCCTCGAAATTAGCTTTTCTCTTTTCTTTGCCAAGTTCTTCGGCTTTGCATGCTCTGTCGACTAACACAACAAATTCTTTTAATTTTAGAATCTCGACTAGCAATCTGATGTCTTCGTTTAACCCGTCTTCAAATCGTTTACATATAATTGCCTCAATGGAAACACATTCTTGAGAATATTTACTGAGTCTTACAAACTCTCTCTCATACACTGTCATAGACATTCGACCTTGCTTCAGTTCTAGAAATTCTTTGAGCTTCTGGTCGAGAAACCGCTGGCTTATATATATTTTTCTGAACTCGATTTGAAAGAATTTCAAAGTGATTCGTTCTCTCTGCACTACAGATATCAAAGTACATGCAGTGTCTCTCAGAAGTGATACAATGCATTTTACACATTCAGCTGGTGTGCAAGATAGTTCATCAAATACCCTGATTGTATTCTCAATCCAGAACTCAACTCTCTCAAGATCGTCATCAATGGTAGCTCTAAATTCTTCAGCCCCATACTTTCAGATTTTATCAATAGGTGACTTACTCAACCGTAAAGGTTCCAAACCTTTAGGAGCTATGGGGACCGATTGGGGAATAGGTGGGGGCGGAGGTTGTTGAGTAGCCAGATTTGTTCAAACAAAGTTAGTAAACCATTCATTCATCATTTGGAAGAAAGCTTCCTTAGCCTCTCCTCCCTAACTACTCGATACGGGTCTCGACTCAGATTGTGCTATTTCGTGAATGGAGGCTGGCACATTACTCTCAACATCATCAGCCACTACTCGATTAGGATCCATTACTATATGAAAACAAAAATTAAACTGTCAGGAGATATCACACTATCACAGGTTATATATGGCATGTATAGCTAGACTCTCACATAAGCTATGTTAGTTTAAGAACTGACTAAGCAATAGCTCTGATACCAACACTCCTAACAAATATTTGTCGCTTGAATAGGGTTACGAACCATTACTGTAACGCCCCGCACCCGAGACCGTTGTCGGAGTCGAACACGAGGTGTTAACGAACTTAATTCATTTATTTACACAGTTCATTTTAAAATTTTCAGACAAGCTGGCTAACTACATCATTGTCACCTTAAAAATCATATCTCGAGTTAAAAAACTCAAAAACTGATTCCGTAAATTTTCCCTGAAACTAGACTCATATATGCATCTACATATATTTTTCTAGAATTTTTGGTTGGTCCAATTAGTACAGTTTATTAGTTAAAGTCTCCCCTATTTCAGGGTTCGACTACTCTGACCTTCATGCATTACGACTTAGATATCTCCCTGTACAGGGCTTCAATACATATGCCGTTTGTTTCTAATGAAACTAGACTCAAAACGGAATCTGTACATATAAAGAATGACTTCTAATTATTTCTAGTTAATTTATGGTAAATTTCCAAAGTCAGAACAGGGGATCCAGTAACTGTTCTGGCCCTGTTTCACGAAAACTTAAACATCTCATAAAATACTGCTCATATGGTCGTTTCACTTCTTCCATATGAAAATAGACTCATCAAGGTTAGATTAAATAATTTATTCATTATTTAATTACATTCCTACTATTTTTAGTGAATTTTCAAACTCACATCACTTCTGCTGTCAGCATCTATTTTAAGGTAAATTTCACCTATTTCATAGTTTCCATGATTCAACTAGCCATTTGACATACATAGCACCAAATATGATCGTGATTAACCATTCCAATGGCTAATCATTGCCAAGCATTTCCACACCTCTCAATAACCATATATATACAAAATGATTTTAATACTATGCTCAAAATATTTAAGCCATTTTCGCATGGCTATCCGAATATATACACATTACCAAAGGTACTTGATTAACAACAAAGGTTAGTCTTATACATGCCATTATCAACGTTTAACTAAAAGAGTACCAAAAGGGCCTAGATAGTGTGGACGACTTCGACTTCGACAATCCCGAGTCTGATAGCTGACGAACAAAAATCTATAAAACAGAGAATTAAAGAAACGGAATAAGCATTTAATGCTTAGTAAGTTTTGAGTAACGAAATTATTTACGACTAAAGTATAGCGTTCATATGACTAAATGAATAATTTCATATATGCACATTCTCAAAATCATAATTTCTTCACGCTTCAACCAATATATTCATACACAGGGTATCAAACCTAACTAGAGGCCGGAAGCTCGTTAATCAATTGAGCGAGTACTATTTGAAAGGAATCAACCTTTCCGATGCATATACGAAACATACCTTATCGTTTGTATTTTATAAGCATATTAATTGAAATTATTACAGCAAGATCGCTCGCTTCCAAACCCAAGTATCTTCGCGATTTAGCCGGATATAGCAACTCACACAAATGCCTTCGGGTCTTAGCCCGGATATAGTCACTAGCATGAATGCCCTCGGGACTTAGCCCGGATATAGTCACTAGCACAAATGCCTTCGGAACTTAGCCCGGGTATAGCAACTACTCGCACAAATGCCTTCGGGACTTAGCCTGGATATAGTAACTTGCACAAATTCCCTCGGGACTTAGCCCGGATATCATCCGAATAATCAAGCACATATACCAATAAATCATGACACATCCATATTTCATTATCATAACTAGAATTCAAACACAAGATGCTTATCAACCATTACCATTTTCGGCTCAATAGCCACATACAAAGAGCATGATTTTGATTTGCTTATAACATGATCTCTATACACATTCGGCTACCCGTCATAGGTATAAACTAATCACCTCAATATACAATTCAAGTAGAATCATTATATCACCGTTTATTTGTTATGCTTATATGTCATGACTTAATCAAACCATAAACTAAGTTTCATTACTCGAAAACTTACCTCGGATGTTGTCAAATGATTTCAACGGCTATTCGATCACTTTTTCCTTTCCCTTATCCAACTTTGATTCTCTAAGCTCTTGAGCTAAATCAAACAATTTACTTCCCAATCAAACACAATCACACGGCATCCATATACATTTTAGAACCATTCTTAACATATTTACTACTCATTTACAAAAAAAATACTCATATCACATTTATAAAACTACAAGCCGAATATATCTATGTGTGACCATCCCAATTTAATCGATTTCTTGTTTTATGCACTACCACATATTCACACATATATATATATTATGCCATTTACTCATAAACCCCATTATGCCGAATATTCATTAACCAATAGTCACACACACTACTTATGTACAAAAATTTATCCACCCTAGCCTATAGTTCATTCGGCCATTCATCACTCAACCAAACAAAATTTCATAGCAAACTCCTATGACCAAGCACACACATATACTTACATCCCAATACTCATAACATTCAAAATCACATTTTAAGTAAATTATCTTAAACAATGCCGAATCCTTAAGTGATTAAACATCAAATTTTTACTCAATTCCCAAACCTATAAACAACATTTATTCATGACACCAAGCATCTTCATTTCGGCTATTACACATATATACACTAGCAATCAAATACTAATATTTGCACTTCACCTTAATAGCTAGCTTAGCAAACCTTAATTTAACATATAATTGTTCATAACACAATTAAAGCATCCTCTCCATTCCATCAATTCAAAACACATACATTGCCCAATAATATCCAAAATCATATTCGGCCTTAGTACTCAACTTGCTAGCCGATTTTTCTCCATCTAGCAACTAATGCACATATGTGCTCATTTGTTAGACTCTACTTCACCTAACTACCAATTTTTTTCTTTTCATCCAAATAACATGAACAACAACCATTTCTTGAACATTTTCTCTTAGCCGATTACTCATGTTACCAACAAGATTCAAAATTTGGACATGGGCTAAGCAAGGAGCTTAATGACTAACTCAAAAAAAATGCTAGAAATCCAAGAATCATCCTTGAACTTACCTTGATTTAGCTAACCACCATAGCTTAATTTTTTCCAAGCTTGTTCTCTCCTAGTCACGGCAATGAGGAGCAAAGATGAAGACTTTGATTTCTCCTCCCATTTACCACATGTTTTATTATTCTTAATTCCTTATTTTATTTTGTAAACTAATAATGCTAATAGAAAATACATATTATCATCAATGACCCATACCATGGCCGGCCACTACTTATTATAAATGAAAATTTGACATGCAAACCCATCATTTTTATAACATGCATTAATAGGTCCTTATAGATTAACCTATCACCTTTTAAAAGTGTCACACATAAGTCCTATTAATTAAATTCACATGCAATCGACTAAATCGAAGCTTAAAACTTTCACACATTCATATTCACATATTTTAGACAATAAATATCATATTCAAATACTTCGGTGACTCGATTTAGCGGTCCCGAAACCACTTTTCGACTAGGGTCAATTTAGGGCTATCACAATTACTGAACTTATTTCACAATGAACATACATGTCTCATACAATTATTATTCCAAATATAAAATCATTCACAATTATTCACTTTGTCCTTAATACGAGCCTACGAGGCTCAAAAAATGCTTTAGGAGTGGTTCAAGACTAAACCAGTAACTCAGGAAATTTTTGGAAAACTTAGAAATTTTTCAAAATATAGGGGACAAACGCCTGTGTGGCCTGGCCGTGTGTCTCACTAGATCAAATACACGCCTGTGTCATAGGCCATATGGACATTCAAAATGGGATCACATGGTCGTGTCCTAGCCCGTGTCTGACCCCGTGTAACTCTCTGACTTGGGTCACACGGCCAACCACAAGCCTATGTGTCCAGCCCGTGTGCCCTTCAAAATGGCCACATACGCCCGTGTCCCAGGCCATGTGCTAGGCCGTGCCAAACCTGTAGGGTATACTAACTTAGGCCACACGACCAAGTCACACGCCCGTGTGCTTGTGTGGATAGAAAAATAGGCTATTTTCCAAGCCATCTTTCTCACCCAAAATATATTCACCTATAACCACCAAATTTGCATATAACCACAACTTCAAATGGAAATTTAAACTCATCTAAGCCAAGTTCAATTCATGCTATATCAATACCAACAACAACAAGGAACACAAATACTACATTACGCTATTCAATTCATACTAATTTCACATTTTCAAATCACCTAAATGGTTACTTTCAATTATGTAATAATTGACCTAAAATCACAAGCATATCTATCTCAAATTACCATATATACACAATTTAAGAAATTTAAACAAATTAGAATATAACTCATATTGATCCATAACCTATCACATTTTCATTCACAAAGTTAGATATGAAATTCACAAATTTCTTCGATTTAATGCTTGTATGGTTCATGTACATACCTGTATCAACTTGTATCAATCTCATACTCATACATATCTTTGATATACCTATTGAACCATTCAGAATAATATCAGATGCAAAGGAATCTCACACCCTAAGTGCCAATACATAGCCGATGCTACCTCAATCTCATATCTCATATAATGCTCACTCTTGAAAAATCAATGGGTCTGCTCACACAAGCTGATGGTTATGATATAGCTACACAGTGCTTCTCACACAAGCTAACGAGAATCTGCAACACATGCCGGATAACTCAGCTACCTGTAAGACGTAGGACTAGCACCCAAATCACATAACCCTTAATGACATGTCATTGTATCCTAATCTATTCCTAAGGTTCAGTTGGGATTTCTCATTGCTGAAACTTTGTTGAACATTTTCGTACAATCATATTCATCAACAATTTAAATATAAATATTTAAAATACAATTACAATAATGTTTATTAATATACAAACTTACCTTGATCGCAGAAACGACGAAATGAATAGACTAGCCTAAAACTTTGTTTTTCCCCCGATCTAAATCTAAACTTCGCTTTTCTTGATCTATATGTAATCAAAGTTAACTTATTCAATTATCATTCTATTCAATTTAACCCAAAATGTATATTAAGGTAATTTTACACTTTTACCCTAATATTTTAACATACTTACAATTTAGTCCTTATCTCATAAAAGTACAAATTCATGCAATTAGGTCCCTACCCATGCTAGTAAAATTTATCTTATTACTATAACAACCCATATTTTTCATTTATTTCACAATTTAACCACAAAATTTTCACATTTCACAAATAAATCCCTAATTGACAATTTTACCAAAAATCACTTTACAAATGTTGTTTATCTACAACAACCATACATTTTCTATCATCAAACATCAAAATACAACCTTTAATAGTTTTGCAAATTAGTCCCTGGGCTAGCTAGATTAAGCTGCAACGATCTCAAAAACATAAAAATCATTAAAAACGGAACAAAAATGAACTTACATGCAAGAGATTAGTGTAGCTGAATGTTAAAGCTCTTTCAATGGAGTTTCCCACCCCTAATTTCGGTAGAAAAGATGAACAAACAAGATGATTCTTTTGTTTTCTATATTTTATTATATTTTATTTATGATATTACATTTTTAACCTTTAAAATTAACCATTAATAATGTGACAGCCCTAAAGTGACCCTAGTCGGAAAGCGGTTTCGGGACCGCTAAACCGAGTCACCAAATTATTTGAATATGATATTTATTGTCTAAAATATGTGAATATGAATGTGTGAAAGTTTTACGCTTCGATTTAGTAAATTGCATGTGAATTTAGTCAATAGGACTTATGTGTGACACTTTTGAAATGTGATAGGTTAATCTATAAGGATCAATTAGTGCATGAAATCAAAAGGGTGGACTTGCATGTCAATTTCCCCCTAATTAGTAGTGGCCGGCCATGAGCATGAGGGTGGACAAAATGTTATGGCTAAAACATGTCATAAACATGTTGGGTTAATGCTTTATGTTAGGAATAATAAAATAAAGAACATGGGCAAAAAAATATTAGTGTTAGTAGTAGGAGAAACAAAAAAAATGTGTGTGGTTGTTCCCCCATTGTGCCGTACCTAGAAGAAAAAAAAAGAGAAAAAAAAAGGCTTCATCCTCCTTGTCCTTCTTGACCGAAAAATCAAAGGAAGAAGAAAGGAGTCTTCTTGCTTCATGTTTGGTTGGTTGGTGTTTTAGGAGGAGGTATGTTTGATGTTTCTCCATGAGATTTATGCATGTTTTTAGTTGTTAGCTTGAGTTCTACCTAGCCCATGGTTTAAATCTTTGCTATGTGATGAAGATGAGCTAAGATTCGGCTAAGGTGGATTTGTGTTGATGTCATTTGCATGCTAAATGTGAAGCTTTGTAATGATACATGTGATGGTGGATTGATGACTCTTGGATTTTCTTTTTTTTAGCATTCTTTTTTTTTTTGAGTTAGACCTTAAGTTCTTTGTTTAAACCATGACCAAAATTGAAATGGTATGGTGTCTTGATGCATTCGGCCATGGTAGGAAGTAGAAGAGAAAAATGGTTGTTGCTCATGTTATTTGGATGAGAAATGGTAGTAAGGTGAAGTGCAAATGTTAGTATTTGATTACTAATGCATATATATGTATGAGCCAAGTTTTGAATTTGAAACAAAATGGTATGTAGTCAATACAAGTAACCATATTTGTAGGAAGTATTAAGCATATATTGGCCTCAACATAGACATGCATATTCGGCCACATGAGATAGATTGGCGTTGCATGTATTCGGTTAGGGGAAAGCATATTGATGCTTTTATCTTGACTTAGATAATCGGCTCAAGGAGAATTTGTTAAGTGCTTAGTTAATTGATATTAGGTCAATGATGTGTGTATTCGGTCATAAAAGTGCACATGAGGAAATGTTAGATTAATTGTATTAAATTGCTCAATGTGATTAAAGATGCTTATGACCATTTTGTATTTGAGCTAAAGGTGGCCATATGACCTATCAAATTCATTGTCATATTCGGCCATAAGCTAGCATAATGAGACTTTAATAAGTTAAATTTGTTTGAATTAGCTCAAGAGCTTAGAGGACCAAAGTTGGATAAGGGAAAGGAAAAAGTGATCGAATAGCCGTCGAAATCGTTCGACAACATCCGAGGTAAGTTTTCGAGTAATGAAACTTAGATTATGATTCGATTAGATTATGTTATAAGGAAATCAAAATCATGCCCTTTGTATGTAGCTTTTGAGCTGAAAATGATAATGCTTGATAAGTGACTTGTGTTTGAATTCTAGTTACGAAAATGAAATATTGATGTGTCATGATTTATTGATATGTGCATGGATATTCAGATTGATAACCGGGCTAAGCCCGAAGGCATTTGTGCGAGTTACTATATCCGGGCTAAGTCCCGAAGGCATTTGTGCGAGTTACTATAACCAGGCCAAGTCCCGAAGGCAATTGTGCGAGTTACTATAATCGGGCTAAGTCCCGAAGGCAATTGTGCGAGTTACTATAACCGGGCTAAGTCCCGAAGGCATGTGAGCGAGTAGCTATATCCGGGCTAACCCCCGACGGCCTTGTGCGAGTGGTTATATCCAGCTAAATCCCGAAGATAATTGGGTTTGGGAATGAGCGATCTTGCTGTAATAATTTCCATTAATACGCTCGTAAAATCCCAACGATGAGGTATGTTTCGTATGTGCATTGAGATAATTGATTCCTTCTAAATAGTATTTGCTCAATCGACTAACAAGCTTCCGGCTTTTAGACAAGTTGATTCCTTACGTATGAATATAAGGGTTGGAAATGTGAAGTAGGTATGATTGTGAGAATATGTGTATATGAAATTATTCGTTTAGTAATATGAATGCTATACTTCAGTTGTGCATGATTTCATTGCTCAAAACTTACTAAGCATTAAATGCTTACTCCGTTCTTTGAATCTCTATTTTATAGATTTTGGTTCGTCAGCTATCGGGCTCGGGATTGTCTAAGTCGAAGTCGTCCACACTATCAAAGACCTTTTGGTACACTTTTGGTTGAACTCTGAAAATGGCATGTATAGGACTACCCTTTTTGTTGTTGGTCATGTACCCTTTGGTTTTGTATAAATTTGGATAGCCATGCGAAAATGGCTTATATACACTTTGAACATAGCATTATAATCGTCTTGTATGTTGTTCATTGAAAGGTATGGAAATGTTTGGTAACGATTAGCCATTGGGAATGGCTAATTATGATTATTTTGATGCTATGTATGACAAACTCTAGTTGATTCATGGAAAACCATGAAATAGGTAAGGTTTACCTTAAAAACAGATGCTGACAGCAGCAGTGGTGTGGATTTGAAAAATCACTAAAAATAGTAAGAATGGAATTAAATAGTGAATAAATTATGTAATTGAATCTTGATGAATCTATTTTCATAGGGAAGTAATGAAACGATCATATGAACAGTATTTTATGAGATTTTAAAGTTTTCGTGAAACAGGGCCAGAGCGGTTTCTAGATTCCCTATTCGGACTTAGGAAATTCTTTATAAATTAACTAGAGATAGTTAGAAGTCATTCCATATATGTATAGATTACTTTTCGAGTCTAGTTTCTTTAGAAACAAATGGCATAAGTATTGAAGCCCTGTACAGGGAGATATATAAGTCGTAATGCATGAAGGTCAGAGCAGTCGAACCCTGAAACAGGGGAGACTTTAACTAGTAAACTGTACTAATTGGCCCGACCAAAAATTCTATAAAAAAATTTGTAGATGCATATATGAGTCTAGTTTCAGGGAAAATATACGAAACTGATTTTCGACTTTTGGAACTGAAGATATGATTTTTAAGGTGACAGTGACGCAGTTAGCCAACTAGTCTGGAAATTTTTAAAATGGACTATAAAAATAAGGGAATTAAGTCTGTTAACCCCTCGTGTCCGACTCCGGCAACGGTCTAGGGTACAGGGTGTTACAAATAACATCCATTTTATGTCCATAAATATCCACCCAATATAACAATGGTCTAATTACTACGTAAAGACCTCCAATTTAATGTTCTATAGCTATTAGACACCTTTAACTAATAGAACACTACTTTTACACTTTACACGATTTAGTCATTTTTATTGAATTAAGCACTCAAACGATAAAATTTCTTAACGAAATTTTCACACGATCATACTATCAAACTGTAGACATTAAAATAATAATAAAATAATTATTTTGACCTTGGATTTGTGGTCCCAAAAACACAATTCCAATTTGACTAAAAACGGGCTGTTACAACCGTGTACCCAGAGTGTTCTGTAACTTTCTCTAGAATCGTGATGTGAATCTTAGATCTCTATCTGAAATAATAGAAACTGGCACCCTGTGTAATCTGACAATCTCAGAAACATATAACTCAACTAATCTATCAAGTAAGAAATCTGTACGTGCAGGAATAAAATGTGCCGACTTTGTCAAACGGTCAACAATAACCCAGATAGTATTTTTCTTTCTTGGAGATAGAGGTAACCCCGATACAAAATCCATAGTAAGTCTATCCCATTTCCACTTCGGTATCATCACTAACTGTAACAATCTTGAAGGTACCTGATGTTCATCTTTAACTTGCTAACATATCAAACATCTAGATACATAATTAGAAATCTCACTTTTCATTCTCGGCCGCCAATACATCTATCTCAAATCGTTGTACATTTTAATGCTCCCTGGATGAATAAACAAGCTACCACTATGAGCTTCATGCAAAATTTTCTGTATAAGCTCTGGATTCTTCGGTACACATGTAACACCCGTAACCTATAACACCCTACACCCGAAAATTGATTTTTATCCCATTTTCTCATTAATCAAGCCTAGCCAAATACTTTTTATATTAGGAGCAACCCACAATTCCTATTATTTGACACATTTATCAACTATTTTACAACTTATGCAAAATGGTCCTTAGTTAGGGTTTCCATGAAAACTACTTTACAAAAGTTGTTTAGTTCAAAACCATGATTCATTTTCTTCCATAAAATTTTAGAAAACAACATGAACACTGTCATGGTAAAACCCTAGACTTTCAACCATTTTGCAAAATAGTCATCTTATTTGAAAGCTCATGCTACAAGGGATCTAAAAGTATAAAAATCATCAAGAAAAACCGTCAAGATTATTTACTTGTGAAGGTTACAAGTTGCTGAAATTTCAAGGTCCCCAAAACCCCATTTTTGCTGAAAAATTTGGTGGAAGAGAAGGAAGAAATGAAAAAGATGATGGCTAGACACTAGGGTAATATTTTATTATACATTAAGTCACCTACCCATTTGACCATTTAAATTTCTTGTCCCCTATGGCCTGCCATTAGCTTCTAAAGGGTCTTTGCCCTTTAAAGACCTCCAATTTTGGTTCTCTAGCTATTTGACACCCTTAGCTATCAAAATAGAACTTTTACACATTATGTGATTTAGTCCCTTTTCAAAATTAAACATGAAATTGCTAAAATTAATTCAACAAAATTTTCATACTCTCATATAATCATGCCACAACACATAAAATAATATTAAAGATAATTTAGCTGACCTCAAATTAGTGGTCCCGAAACCAATGTTCCAACTGGGCCTAAAATCGGGCCATTACAATTCTCCCCGTTAGGGATTTTTGTCCCCGAAAATCTTACCAATGAATAGATTCAGGTATTGGCCTCTCATGGTCTCCTCGAGTTCCCATGTGACTTCTTCGACTCTATGTCTATGCCATAATACTTTAACAAGTACAATACTCTTACTCCTCAATTGTTTTACTTCCCGAGCCAAAATCTTAACCGGCTCTTCGCCATAAGTCATGTCCAAGCAATCTCAACCTCTTTCGGAGATCACATACGAGGGGTCCAAATGGTAGTGACGTAACATAGACACATGGAATATATTGTGTATCCTTTCTAACTCTAATGGCAATGCTAATCGGTATGCTACCGATCCAATTTTCTCAGTCACTTTATAAGGTCCAATAAACTGTGGACTTAATTTGCCTTTCTTTCCGAATCGGAGAACCTTTTTCCACGGGGATACTTTTAAAAAACACTTTATCCCCGACTTGAAACTTGAATTCTTTCTATTTCAAATCCACGTAGGATTTATTTCTATTCGAAGTGGCCTTCAAACAGTCGTGAATCACCTTAACCATCTCTTCGGTCTCTTTAACTAAGTTAACCCCGTGTATCTGATTCTCTCTCAGCTCGATCCATTACAAGGGTGTTCGACACTTACGTCCATACAAAGCCTCATAAGGCGCCATTTTTAGACTTGACTGATAACTGTTATTGTAGGTGAATTTGACCAGCGGTAAATACCTTTCCCAACTTCCTTGAAACTCGAGAACACATCACCGTAACATGTCTTCTAAGCTCTGAATCACCCTTTCTGGCTGACCGTCGGTTTGACGGTGAAAAGCTGTGCTAAAATGTAGTTTCGTCCCTAATGCCTCTTGCAACTTTGTCCAAAATCGCGAGGTAAACCTCAGATCTCTATCTGAAATAATCGACAAAGGTACTCTATGAAGTCTCACGATCTCGGAAACATACAATTCAGCTAATTTCTCAAGGGAATAATTGGTACGCACTGGTATAAATGCTGTTTTTGTAAGCCTTTCAATAATGACCCAAATGAAATCCTTTTTGCTTGGCGTCAATGGCAACCCTGATGTAACACCCCAAACCCGACCCAGACGTTATGGCCAGATCTGACGTGTCACATGGACTTACGACTTAGTATGCATTCGTTGGTTTAAGTGATTGGGGTGGTCTTTGTAAAAACAGCGGTTGAATGAAAAGCCGATTTATCAATATTTAGGCTATCCATTTGTTGTGCTTGTTGGGTCTTGGAAAATGTTCATTAATTTTGAAAACCCGCGCAGTCTAACACTAGTAGTTTTGACATAGTATAAATATAATCAGAAAATAAAACCATAGCGGAAAAAGAAATTTAAATAGTGGCCTTATTACAACTTAAAACCCAAAATTAAATCAGAATATAAAATAATAAAAATGAACTAACTTAGAAAAACCATCTTTGCAGATGATGTGGCCACTCTGAATCCCGCACAGCTCCAAGCCCACTATGGTTGGGGATTTCCTGCAGAGATGAAAATAAAGGGTGAGTTCAATAACTCCGTGTGTAACATAACCCAACCATAGCCCAAAACAGATCAAACCTCAAAGTCAGACTTATCTGCGCCCTGGCCTAGTATAGAAATCAGAATGAAACCCATAGGCCCATAGCAGATACAGAACAAATATATCATGAATGCAGAAATCCCAACCCAGAGCCATCCATAACACCCCCGTACCAGCCTTACACCATGTGGGGAGACTACTCGACCCACCCAACCTCTACACACCATAGAAATTACAGCGAGGTTGCCAGATATTGTGACGAAGTCACCAGATACAAATATTGTGGCTAGGCCACCAGAACAGATATATATATATGTGGCGAAGCCACCAGATTGCAGCGAGGCTGCCAGATATTGTGACGAAGTCACCAGAACAGATACATGTGGCGAGGCCACCAGATTGCAGTGAGGCTACTAGAACGTTTTTTCCATCAATATAAACCCATGTCCCATGCAATAGAAATAATATGTCATGGCATACGTATATAGAAACAAAACATCATGCTTTTTAGAAAAAAATATAACCCTAAGGGTAAAATCATAATTTTGCATGCATAAGGGTATTTTAGTAATTATTACCTATTGCTAAGGTTTCATGCTCATTCTAACGTTTACCAAGTAATCAGAAGTACTTACATCATCTTTTTACCAAAGTGGGCCCGTTGGCCCATTGGCCCTTTTTCGACCCATTAAGCCCAAAAATACCGTTGTCCACGAAAGTGCACACTTGCACTCTAATCATCCAAATGCACCATATTCATTAACAACTGTCTCACGAGCGCTCGCACGCTCGCGAGTTCACAAAATACCAATGTTTCGATATTTCGGCTTTTTCCAATTCAATCTAAGGAAGGGTGTCGTTTACACACCTGGTTGATGACGATTGATGACGATATCTCCCACGTGATAATCCTACAATCGATCACTAACATAAATCCATGTCAACTAACCCAATCATCACACAAGTTAGTCATTTACGCACGAGGGGAAAAATGGTCATTTTACCCTCCAGGGGTAAATCGGTAGTCCTACCCTACAGGGGTATTTTAGTAATTCTACAACTTATCCACTTGGGCCTACGGACCCATTGGGACCACATGGCCCATTTCAGCCCATCGCGGCCCGAAATAACCGTCCTACTACTAGAGAAATGAGAAATACACACCTGTTAGGAGACTGCAGTTAATCCGCGCTCCAAACACTCTTAGCTGACGCCCAACCCAAACGAGCACGTCACAAACCGAAAGGGATCAGCCAAGAAAGGTATGCCTACTCTCCTCATGGTTTGCTCTATTTAAAGCCAGCTCTCCATCTACTCTTATGTTAGCTTCCTGATGTGGGATCCCTCCATCACCAGAGTTTAAAACCAACACCAACTCTTGCCGTCCCAACATAGCAAAATAATCAACCTTTACGTGCCAAGTGATTCGAACCAAAGTCCCCTCACATGCCAACTCACGCCACCACCACTAGGCCATCAACTCATTTGTGTCATAAATCCAACAAATTAAACTTTAAAGCGCACCTACTTGCTTCCAGATTGATTGAAAAGAAAAACCAAAATATATTGCAAGAGCCAAGACTTGAACCTTGGACCCCTTGCTTCCTCTATGGCGTCACTTCCTTGTCCCCTAAGTGGCGTCACCTTGCCACTACACCACACTCCTTTTTGTGTCATCTTTTACCCCTTTACTCTTAAAAGCCCAAACGCCAACTGCATCACCTGTTCATAAAATTAAAATTTCGAAGACTACCATGGATTTTACTTAAGTTTGGGCCTTCCAAAGGCCCACTAACCTACAAAAATATATATTTTAACCAACCAAAACAGACACAAATTTAAAAAATCACAGAAACACAGAAAACCCAAAAATTGGGGTGTTACACCTGATACCAAATCCATGGTTACAAGGTCCCATTTCCACTCGAGAACTATCATAGTTTGAAGTAAACCCGAAGGTACTTGGTGTTCGGCTTTCACTTGTTGACAAATTAGACATTTAGAGACGAACTCTAAAATGTCTCTTTTCATTCCCGACCACCAATACATTTTTTTCAATTCATTGTACATTTTCACGCTACCTGGGTGGATAGACAAACAACCACTATGTGCCTCTCATAAAATCTTCTGAATGAGCTCATTATCCTTGGGTACACAAATTTTGTCTCGCTACATCATACAACTGTCGGTACCAATACTAAACTCTGATTCATTTCCCGTCTCACACTAAGCCATTCTAGCTTGCAAGTCCCTATCACCTTTCTGAGCCTCACAAATCTCTTGAAGAAATGTTGGTCAAGCTCTTATCTCGGCTAAAATTGAGCCATCATCAATCACGGTCAACTAAGTATTCATAGCCCTCAAGGTGAACAATGATTTCCTACTCAATGCATCGGCTACTACATTAGCCTTTCCAGGGTGGTAGTCAATCACCAATTTGTAATCCTTTATCAGCTTTAGACACCTTCGTTGCTATAAATTCAACTCTTTTTGAGTCATCAAATTCAACTCAATGCGAACACGATGGCTGCTAGCTCCAAATCATGGGTTGGGTAATTCTTCTCGTGTGGCTTTAGGTATCTCGAGGCATAGGCTATTACCTTGCCTTCTTGCATAAGCACGCACCCTAACCCATTCAAGGATGCATCACTATCCACCACAAACTCTTTTCCTGGTTCTAGTTGTACTAAAAATGGGGCTTCGGTCAACAAAGCCTTTAGTTTCTTGAAACTCTATTGGCACTTCCCTGTCCATTCAAACTTGACATCCTTTTGGAACAACCTTTTCATCAGAGTAGCTATCATCGAGAATCCTTTAACAAATTGTCTATAGTACCCAACTAAGCCCAGAAAGCTTCTGATCTCTAACACATTCTTCGGTGGTTTCCAATCAACAATAGTCGAGATCTTGCTTGGGTCAACTCTAATTCCATCTCCTAACACGATGTGTCCTAGGAATCCTACTTCTTTAAGTTAAAATTTAGTCTTACTGAACATGGCATATAACTGCTTATCTCTCAAGGTTTGTAAAACCGTTCTTAGATGCTTCGCGTGTTCACTCTCATCACGTGAGTAAATCAGTATGTTGTCGATAAAGTCCACTACGAACTTATCTAAATACGGCCAGAAAATACGGTTCATCAAATCCATAAACACCGCAGGGCATTTGTTAAATCGAAGGGTATAACAAGAAACTC
This sequence comes from Gossypium hirsutum, assembly GCF_007990345.1. Lineage (NCBI taxonomy): Eukaryota > Viridiplantae > Streptophyta > Magnoliopsida > Malvales > Malvaceae > Gossypium > Gossypium hirsutum. Next base: position 51,304,042 of record NC_053433.1, on the reverse strand, counting down.
GTAGTGCCCATACCTTATCCTAAACACGATTTTTGGTGCATCTTGTTCCTTAACCCTTAGCTGATAGTAGCCAGACCTTAAGTCTATCTTAGAAAACATGGTGACTCCCTTCAACTGATCGAACAAATCATCGATCTGTGGCAAGGGGTACTTGTCCTTCACAGTTACCTTGTTGAGCTACTGTAGTCTATACATAACCTCATCGACCCGTCTTTCTTCTTCACAAAAATTACCGAAGCACCCCACGGGGAAAAACTCGATCTCGCAAAACCCTTGTTAGTTACCTCTTGTAGTTAAACTTTCAACTCCTTCAACTCCGTAGGAGCCATCCTATACGGAGCAATCGAGATGGGTTCCATACCAAGGACTAACTCAATTCCAAACTCAACTTCCCTAATTAAAGGCAATCTAGGTAATTCCTTCGAAAACACGTCTGTAAACTCACATACCACTGGTACCAATTCAATCTTCGACACAGACATTTGAGTATTTAGCACAAAAGCGAGGTAAGCCTCATATCCTTTTCTCAAATACCTCACTGCTGTGTAATTCCCTAACGAGCGTGTGTTAGGCCGTGTGAAAACCTCCGTAGGTTCAAAATTAGAATTTAATTCACACAGGTATGGGACACGGACGTGCCAGTAGATGCTTAGGCCGTGCGTGTCACACGGGCTATCAGCACGACCATGTTATAATGACCACATAGACGTGTTGCCATTCTACACGGGCGTGTGCCGTATTTTAAGAGTTATTCTCCTAAAGTTAGTTAAAGGACCTGGGCTGGTCCCGAATGGTTTCTAATGGATGTTTGGGCCTCGTAGGCCCATATTAAGGAGTTTAGACAAAGTTCAAAAAAGTTTTTAATTTGACCGAGTCTTAATGACATTGAAATGATTGTATGCATGTCATTAAGTGTGGTAACGCCTTGTATCCTGTCCCAGCATAGGGCTCAGGTGTAGGGTGTTACATAACCTGTATCCGTCCCTAGATTAGGGTTATGAGGCATTACCATACGAAACACAATTCAGCACTATTATTTAACACTCTTCATGCACTATAGAATAATGATACATTTATAACATTATTAAACTTTTATACATCAAAGTCATGTGTACATATATAACACTTTTATTATTTGATTCCCTATATACATTACATTAATGAAATTTTTATAATTAAACAATAATCAAGCATATAATCTCACTTTTCATATATAGAAAATATATAAGTACATAATCTCATTAACTAAGTATCAAACATTTCATTTTTCTAATTTCTATATATATATAAGTTGAAACCAATCAAACCAATATGCATACAACTTAAAGTCCAGTCATATATATATAACATTAGCAATATTACTATATGACCATAGATAACTTTGATGTTATTAGTATACGCATTTTAACCTATTCCATAAATAAAGTCTTGTGTAACATCCTGATTTTGGGCTTAGTCGGAACAGTGGTTTTAGGACCAAAAATTCGACGAGGAAAATTTTATTTTTATTATATTTTTATGGTCTACAATTTCACAGAATGATTTCGTGAAAATTTCATTCAAAAATTTCGACGTTTGGGCACTCAATTTGGTCAAAAGGACTAAATTGTAAAAAGTGCAAAAGTTGAGTTTTACATGTTAGAAGTGTTTAATTGTTATGAGTTTTTAAATAAAAGGTCCTTAAATGGTAATTAGACCATTTTGAAGTTTGTGGACAAAAATTGGACATGGATGGAATTTTTTTGAAAGTTTAGTAGTAAGGGCATTTTGGTCATTTGTATATTAAATGAAATAAAATGGGAAAAATAACACAAAATGGTCACCTTCTCCATATGGAGGCCGAAATTAGCATGGGGGAAGCCATGGCTAGGGTTTTCAAGCTTTCCAAGCTCAATAGTAAGTCCGTTCTAGCCCCGTTTTTCAAGTTCTTTATGTTTTTGGAATCCCGGTAACTTGATTAAGCTTATGCTAGCAATAATTCAACCTAGGGTTCGTATTTGGAAAAATACCCATAGGTTAAATTTGTGTATTTTGGTGTTTTATGATAGAATATGAGGTTTTAAATTATGTTAGACAACTTGTGCTACTCGGTTTTAAGTGAAAACGAGTAAAAGGGCTTAATCGGTAAAAATACCTAATAGTCATAAGTGCATGTTAGAGTGAGAATTTGATGTTGTCATAGAAGGGAAAAATGATCAGAATGCCATAAAACATAAGAATAAGGGATGAAGTTTAATTCCCGAGCCTAGGGGAAAAAGTGTAATTATGCAAAAGTTTAGGGGCAAAATGGTAATTTTGCCAAAGTTCGTATTAAAGGCTGTTTTGATGAATGTATGTATTAAATTAATTAATTTGGTATTATAGATCAAGAGAAACGAGATTCAAGTCGTGATCGAGGGAAAAACAAAGTTTACAAGGAATAGGCCCGATTGCTAATATTTTGTATCGAGGTAAGTTCGCATGATAATAATAATGCAATGTTATGTTTGAATTATATTTCTTACTATTATTTCATATATTGTATGATTTAATATATTGGAAAAGTTGATGGAATGGTGTTTATGATGTGGAAATATGACATGAAAGAATGTTACATGAAGTGCAAGAAAATAATGAAACATGACAAGTGATATATGAAATATGTGATTTATGTTATGAAAATTCTTAAAAGCTGATTTTCTACTTGAGTTATGTCTTATTATACTATGAATGGACAATTGGTACTATGGATAGTGAGATCAACACTTCGAGTAAGTTCGTATATAAATAATCTATCGATTCTTTTTATGTTAATATATTTTGATATCATATGAAATGTGGCTGCCTATCAAATGATTATTTGCTGTAAATTATGAATTTAAATTGATTACGGACAATTTAATAAAATGTTAAAAATTGAGGAATTTCTCGGTTGAACCTTCGGAATAGAAATGATACAAATGAGCTATTGTGAGGTCACGTGTATAGTACTAAGTGCAGGCTACTACGTGTATTAGATGGTTAGGTCACGTGTGTAGTACTAAGTGTAGGCTACTACTTGTACCAGATAATTGGTCGCATGTGTAGTATTAAGTGCAGGCTACTATGCGTACCAGATAGCTTCGGCTACAAGTGTGGAAATGAGAAAATGTGCAGGCAATTGTGTATATGTTATTATTTTGATGAGTTCAACGGGAAATTGATTAAGTGAAAATAAATGTGAAAGTGATTAGGTGATGAACAAGTGTAAGTATATGTTTATTTGAATTTATGAGCAATATGCTCCATATTTGAGCGAACCTCGGTAAAATGGAAGGGATTAAGTGAAATTGTGCAAAAGTGAACTTTAGTAGTAAAACAGTGTTGAACAGCAACAGTGCATGAATTTGAAAATTTACCAAAAATTGTGTAAGTTGAATTAAATTTCAAATAAAATATGTAATTAAATTTCATTGAGTCTATTTTCACATAAAAGAAACAGGGGAAGCAAAATAATTCCATATTATGTGATATTTGAATTCTTGTGAGGCAGTGTCTGAATGAATTCGAGATCCCCTGTTTTGACTTGGAAAAATTGTTAAAAATTATAGAAAAATAATTTTTGGGTATAATTTATATTAATAGAATCTTGGATGAGTATAATTTTAATAAAAACAAACAAGAACATCATCCAAGTTTTGTACTATGAGATAAATAAATTTTAGTGAAGAAAGGTCGAAGCTGTTAAACAACAAAACAGGGGAGATTTTGAATAATAAAATGTTCTTATTGGCTGGACTAAAAATTCTGAAAATTTTATGGTGGAATGATATATGACTTTAGTTTTTGGGAAAATTTACATATCTTAATTTGGAGTTCCGTAACTCTAAATATAAATGATTTAGTGACTATTACTCAAGAAAACAGCTTAACCAAAACATGTGTAAATGTACAAATGAGTTAGTTTTATTGTGGGAAGCATGATAGTAAATTGCTTATTATTATTTCATGTGAGCTTACTAAGCATAAAGCTTACCCCCCTCCTTTCCATTTCTTTTAGTGTTGTCAGGTTAGCTCAGGGTTGGAGACCGTCGGAGGCAGCATCACACTATCAAGTCAATACCTTGACAGTATAAACACATATGCGAGATTTATCAAGTGAGTGGCATGTATAGGGACCTAATTTTATAACATGTGTTATTATTATTTGGCCAAATATATTGGCCTTTAGTGAGCTAATGATTCTGACTTATAAAACTAGCTATTTATGTTATGTTTGATATTGGTGATGTGCATATGCTTGGTTGTCATGCATGGTTGGTAATAAGTTGTTTAAGTTGTTTAATTGATGAATTAAGTTTAGTAACACTTCGTGCTTGACTCCGGCGATGGTCTGGGTATGAGGGTGTTACATTTAGTGGTATCAGAGCTATGGTTTAGTCGATTCTCGGACTAATCTAGCATGTGTAAAAGTCTAACTATACATGTCACCGATCCATGATAGTGTGATATCTCCCAACGCTTATGAGAGCCACTTTGTTTAGACAAAGGTACTCTCCAACCGAGCTACACCGACCATGTTGAATGTGATGTTAAAATATTCGAGTAAGTATAGTCATGACGAACTGAAACTTGGAAAGGTACGAATAAGGATTCATGAAATGCGTACATGGTGAGATGAGTTTATCCATGATTAATAGATAATTCCATGATGTATATGATCGATTTATTTGAACAAATGCATGTGTTTGAGTAACTTATCAAAAATATTGATAAGATGAATATTCATGTATATTGGTTGGGATGATTATGATTGGTAAGCTCGTATAAATGTATTAAATTGCTTGGATTGATATATATAATTGAATGATATGTATATGATGATGTGTAAGATAAAAGTTTAGACTGTGATATACTTATCCATGTTTGTTTGTCCCTTATATGATATTATGTGCTTGACTTGTCTGATTTAATGAATGAATAAGTAATATTATCTAGGAAACATTGAAATACATGTATAAGTACACTTGTTTAAATGAGATAACTAAAAAGTGAGTGTAAAATCAATATGAATGTTAGTTCCTCAAAATGAATGACATGATTGAAATATGATTGCTATGATGAAAACTGTGTTACATTTGTATATGAGAGTTGAGTCAGAGGCCCTACGACCCCTCCCCCCTTACCAAAGTGGTGCTTTATAAGGGAAATTCCTGAGATTTATGTTGAATGAGTTTCCAAGTGAGAAACTAAAGAGTTCAATGATGGAATGGTTATAAGTATGATTAGAGATTGAGAATGGGTTGATAAGTACAGACATGAGCTAGAAAGATATCGGATTGATCGAAAGATTGTTTAATTTTCGCAACATCGCAGTTAGCAGAAAAGTTAATTTTGGTAAAACGATCTATCCTGGTATGATGTCGAGAAATGTATTGATTGAAATTCCCCCATGAACTGGTTTTCTTAGTGAAGGGAATATTATGGAATTTGGGATGGTAAAAATAGTTAAAGGAATAATGTTCGAAATAAGGAAATGTTCCCTGATCTTAACATTAGATGAATGTGTTGTTAGTCTAATTGAATTATAATCTACATGGTTCTGTTTTTCTCTGGTATTTTGTTATATTCCGCCTGTTGGGAATCAATGAGAAATTGTGTATGGTGCCATGATTCTATTTCTATCGATCATTGCTCTGATTGATTTTATATATATACAAGAAGCATATAGTTCCGGTTGTATTTGTTGTCAGTGGTTTGGAATGATGTTATTCTGGATTTCTTTTCTGTGAAAAAAAAATATTCGGGACTTTCATATTTTTATGAGTCTGGTTTTCGGTCTTCTGATGCAGTGCTGTAAATTGGATTCTCGTATCATAGATTTCTTTATCTTGGATTTCTTTATTCTTGGCTTCTCTGTTTCAGATTTTTCTATCTTGGTTTTTCTGGATATTTTATCTTGTAACTTGTTGATCATAGCTTGCATTTAGAGCATGACCTTCTGCTTGTGATTGATGTATATAAAGAACAAATATGACTATACCTCTAAATTGATCCTAATAATGTGGTAAATTTTCAAGTCCCAATGTGTATGGTGAATTTCCTTTTTCAAGTAAGTTAATTAGAGTTAATGTATTCAGTTGAGGTATCAGTATTACTTACGCTAATGCATTGGTTATGGTCTTTGATTAGCATGATGAGTGAATTTGGAATGATGTATGTTGAATCATTCTGTTGACTAGAAGAGAGAATTACGGATGAATAAGGTCGACTTGATTGTTCAATCTATATGGAGTATATGTCTAGAACTTAATGAGATGTGCATACTTGAGAATAAGAAGATCTGATATTGATAATATGAAGATAATCTAGGTATAAAAAAAAATGCTGAAACGATCATTGTTTATTTTTGAGTACAAATTCTTGAAATGTTGAAAGTTTAAAGATGTATAGCAAGAATCATCAGAATTATTTTTTCCGTCTGGGAATTAGAATGGAAATAGAAAAGGTTAATATGGATTTTCTTGTCTGAGTCGTTCCTGTCCTTGAGAGAGGAAAGTAATATGTAGTTTTGTTAAACGTTATGAGATATGCAAATTATGCTGGTATACCCAAATGTCTACTCACCAGATTTATAGGATTTCATGTCTTTATGAATGTTAGATATCATGGAATTTTAATCTCCACTAATCGGATTGAGATCCGAGTTTCATATCATGATTTATTTGGAAAGCCAGAAGAGGCTTGAAATAAAAAGTAACTGAGGGTTGAATTGACAAAAATTAGATTGTGTGAAATTATAAAGAGTATGAGGTTGAGATGAATTGACTAGTTTTGCTATTTGAATCTGAAAAGATTCTGGTGCGAATGTATATGTAACATAATGGTATGGATCGGACTTTAGAGTACATAAGCTTTTTAGTAGAGATTAAGTTTCAGAAAAAGTATTGTAAAGTGAATACCACTTAGGACTTTTGTTTGTAAAATTTAAAGACAGAGGTAGTAAAAGTTTAGCCTGAGTGAAAGTTCTTTAACATCGATTATAGGATTGAGGAATCGAATTGAAAAACCAAAACCATTTTTTTGGTAAGATTTTCGGGGACGAAAATCCCTTAAGGGGGGAGAAATGTAACATCCTGATTTTGGGCTTAGTCGAAATAGTGGTTTTAGGACCACTAATTCGACGAGGAAAATTTTATTTTTATTATATTTTTATGGTCTACAATTTCACGGAATGATTTCGTGAAAATTTCATTCAAAAATTTCGACGTTTGGGCACTCAATTTGGTCAAAAGGACTAAATTGTAAAAAGTGCAAAAGTTGAGTTTTACATGTTAGAAGTGTTTAATTGTTATGAGTTTTTAAATCAAAGGTCCTTAAATGGTAATTAGACCATTTTGAAGTTTGTGGACAAAAATTGGATGTGGATGAAATTTTTTTGAAAGTTTAGTAGTAAGGGCATTTTGGTCATTTGTATATTAAATGAAATAAAATGGGAAAAATAACACAAAATGGTCACCTTCTCCATATGGAGGCCGAAATTAGCATGGGGTCAGCCAAGGCTAGGGTTTTCAAGCTTTCCAAGCTCAATAGTAAGTCCGTTCTATCCCCGTTTTTCAAGTTCTTTATGTTTTTGGAATCCCGGTAACTTGATTAAGCTTATGCTAGCAATAATTCAACCTAGGGTTCGTATTTGGAAAAATACCCATAGGTGAAATTTGTGTATTTTGGTGTTTTATGATAGAATATGAGGTTTTAAATTATGTTAGACAACTTGTGCTACTCGGTTTTAAGTGAAAACGAGTAAAAGGGCTTAATCAGTAAAAATACCTAATAGTCATAAGTGCATGTTAGAGTGAAAATTTGATGTTGTCATAGAAGGGAAAAATGATCAGCATGTCATAAAACATAAGAATAAGGGATGAAGTTTAATTCCCGAGCCTAGGGGAAAAAGTATAATTATGCAAAAGTTTAGGGGCAAAATGGTAATTTTGCCAAAGTTCGTATTAAAGGCTGTTTTGATGAATTATGTATTAAATAAATTAATTTGGTATTATAGATCAAGAGAAACGAGATTCAAGTCGTGATCGAGGGAAAAACAAAGTTTACAAGGAATAGGCTCGATTGCTAATATTTTGTATCGAGGTAAGTTCGCATGATAATAATAATGCAATGTTATGTTTGAATTATATTTCTTACTATTATTGCATATATTGTATGATTTAATATATTGGAAAAGTTGATGGAATGGTGTTTATGATGTGGAAATATGAAATGAAAGAATGTTACATCAAGTGCAATAAAATGATGGTACATGACAAGTGATATATGAAATATGTGATTTATGTTATGTAAATTCTTAAAAGCTGATTTTCTATTTGAGTTGTGTCTTATTATACTATGAATGGACTGGTACTATGGATAGTGAGATCGACACTTCGAGTAAGTTCGTATATAAATAATCTACCGATTCTTTTTATGTTAATATATTTTGATATCATATGAAATGTGGCTGCCTATCAAATGATTATTTGCTGTAAATTATGAATTTAAATTGATTACAGAAAATTTAATAAAATGTTGAAAATTGAGGAATTTGCCGGTTGAACCTTCGGAATAGAAATGATACAAATGAGCTATTGTGAGGTCACGTGTGTAGTACTAAGTGCAGGATACTACGTGTATCAGATGGTTAGGTCACGTGTGTGGTACTAAGTGCAGGCTACTACGTGTACCAGATAATTGGTCGCATGTGTAGTACTAAGTGCAGGCTACTATGCGTACCAGATAGCTTCGGCTACAAGTGTGGAAATGAGAAAATGTGCAGGCAATTGTGTATCTATTATTATTCCGATGAGTTCAACGGGAAATCGATTAAGTGAAAATAAATGTGAAAGTGATTATGTGATGAACAAGTGCAAGTATATGTTTATTTTAATTTATGAGCAATATGCTCAATATTTGAGCGAACCTCGGTAAAATGGAAGGGATTAAGTGAAATTGTGCAAAAGTGAACTTTAGTAGTAAAATAGTGTTGGACAGCAACAGTGCATGAATTTGAAAATTTACCAAAAATTGTGTAAGTTGAATTAAAGTTCAAATAAAATATGTAATTAAATTTTATTGAGTCTATTTTCACATAAAAGAAATAGGGGAAGCAAAATAATTCCATATTATGTGATATTTAAATTCTTGTGAGACAGTGTCTGAATGAATTCGAGATCCCTTGTTCTGACTTGGAAAATTTTTTAAAAATTATAGAAAAATAATTTTGGGGTATAATTTATATTCCTAGAATCTTGGATGAGTATACTTTTAATAAAAACAAACAAGAACATCATTCGAGTTTTTTAATATGAGATAAATAAATTTTAGTGAAGAAAGGTCGAAGCTGTTAAACAGCAAAACAGGGGAGATTTTGAATTATAAACTGTACTTGTTGTCTGGACTAAAAATTATGAAAATTTTATGGTGGAATGATATATGAGTCTAGTTTTTGGAAAAATTTACGGATCTTAATTTGGAGTTTCGTAACTCTAAATATAAATGATTTAGTGACTATTACTCAAGAAAACAGCTTAACCAGAACATGTGTAAATGTACAAATGAGTTAGTTTTATTGTGGGAAGCATGTTAGTAAATTGCTTATTATTATTTCATGTGAGCTTACTAAGCATAAAGCTTACCCCCCTCCTTTCCATTTCTTTTAGTGTTGTCAAGTTAGCTCAGGGTTGGAGACCGTCGGAGGCAGCATCACACTATCAAGCCAACACCTTGACAGTATAAACACATATGCTAGATTTATCAAGTGAGTGGTATGTATAGTGACCTAATTTTATAACATGTGTTATTATTATTTGGCCAAATATATTGGTCTTTAGTGAGCTAATGATTCTGACTTATAAATCTAGCTATTTATGTTATGTTTGATATTGGTGATGTGCATATGCTTGGTTGTCATGCATGGTTGGTAATAAGTTGTTTAAGTTGTTTAATTGATGAATTAAGTTTAGTAACACTTCGTGCTTGACTCCGGCGATGGTCTCAGGTATGGGGGTGTTACATCTTGACTATACCAATTCATATATTATGCATGTTTGTCTAGATTTTAAACATTCACACGGCATAATAGGCATGTGTATATAATATGCATAAACAAGCATATTCATTAACGACATACAATTATGATTATAATCAATTTTAATCACTAGTACCGAAGCAAATCATACCAAAGTACCTATCTAGTATATACCAAATTATTTATCCACAAATATGGTGTATTTTCAACTCAATATTAAACCTAACATTTTGATCTTTCATTATCGTACCTCAAGCAAAGCACATTAACCAAAACAATTGTATAGCATACCCATTATTTGTCTTCATCAATCGTACTTAATTAGCCAACCATTCAAGCATAATATATGCACATACAATGCCATTACATTTCTAAGCCCAATTAATAAACCATTCATAAAGACAAAACATACCATACATCAAACTTACCGAAAGTGAGCTAATCATAAGCTATTTGTGATACCTTAACCAAACATATCAACCTAGTTCACATATATTTTAATCTATGCATAAATCATAGTTGAATCAACCAAACACCAACCATTTTCAATGCATATAACAAATATAAACATGACTAAAGTTTCATATACTCATATAACATATTAGCCATTTTCGCATGGCTTAAAATATACAAAACTTCAAACTTAACCAAATATAATCTAGCTTATACATGCCATAGGTTCAAGTTCAAACTTATTAAATACAAAAAATAGTCGATAGTGTGATAGACTTTACTGACGATTCCTGAGCTCGTAACTAAACTCCAAAATCTATAAAATAGAGGCAAACATAAACACACACAGTAAGCTATCATAGCTTAGTAAGTCATAAGCAAATAAATAACTCAATAACAATATCAATTCAATTTAACCAAACCAATTCATACTATCATAATCACATTTAATTTCAAACTTACAATTTCATATACAACATATACTTTCATTTAGCCGAATATACATATATCCAATATCAAAATTTCAGTCAATCTCAAAGCCTTAATATCATTATTTAACTGAATATACATTATCTCATATACATATATTCATGAATCATTTCACAAATATTCATATTTTATATTCATAAGGCTGAATATAATCATTTATATATGTTTGCACATAGATCAAAAATACGATATCACTATACTTAACCTTTGGCCGAATGTATTTTTTTTATATACACATACATTTTTCATTTATATCATATATGATTTGCAACACATATCAAGATACCTACTTATCTTATTTCAAATAGGTAATAAGCTATCACATACCTGATCACTTTAGCTCATTTTACACATTCAATCACAACTTATAATTGCCCATTGAACCATTCGGAATTGAATAGGATACTCGGATAATCACATATATCGTACAATGCCAACGTCCCAGACGTGGTCTTACATGCAATCACATATCAATGCCACTGTCCCAGACAGGGTCTTACACGAACCAAATACGATACCAATGTCCCGAACATGGTCTTACACGTATTCACATATCAATGCCAACGTCCCAAACGTGGTCTTAGTTGAGAACACATTTCAAAAATCCTATGTCTTGACATATGTATCCTAACTATTCCTAAGGTTCGTACGGGGCTTTCGAACATCGTAACTAGATTGAATCGAACTCGTTCACATAGATTTCAAGCTTATACATATTCGAATTTCACATATATACTATCTCATTATACATTTCAACATATATAGTTTGTATTTAATCAAATAAATAACATCTATTTGCTTATAAACTTACCTCAGACAATAGTAATTGGAACGGGACGACTAATCGACAACTTTGGTTTTCCCCCAATCCAAATCCGATTTCTTTGGTTCTTGATCTAAACATATTCAAATTAAACTTATTCAAACATAATTTCACTCAATTTAGTCCAAAAACACATAAATGGGCAAATTACCATTTTACCCCTAACATTTTATACTTTTTACAATTTAGTCCAAAACACAAAACACAAAACATGCAAAATTTGAATACACTATGCTTAGGCCGAATGTTCCTTATATTCATACAAGTCCATACATTTCATTTATTTCACATTTTAGTCCCTCAATTTATTATTTTTACAATTTAGTCCTAATAACTCAAAATCATAAAAAATTTCAATACAAAACATATTAATCCAAAACATATCTTTCATAATTCATCAACTAACATCACAAAACTCAATTATTCATCAATGGCATAACTCAAAATGTTCATCAAAATCAGAAATTCAAGCATGAGTTTTGTACGTAACACTGCAACGATCTCAAAAACGTAAAAATTATCAAAAACCAAACAAAAACTAACCTTGAATCAAGCTTCCAAAGTGCTGAATACCCTAAGTTATGTTTTCTTTCTTCTTTCTCATGTTTCGGCAAGAACAAGATAATTTGCATGCTCATTTTAAATTTTATGTTTTATTTTAACATATATTATTAATCATTTTACAAATTTAACCTTTGTAATAAAATATTAAACCATTGTAATATAAGGTCACTACTGTCCATTACATGCTATCATGGATAAATTGCAACTTCAACACATCAAATTACAAAGGGAATCACAATCTGGCCCTTACACATTAACCCATCAAATTTTCATTTTTACTCAATTAAGCCCTTTTATTAAATCGAGCACTTAAACGACAAAATCAAAGCACAAAAATTTCATAGATATTAATTCACACATGATAAACACAGAAAATAATTTAAAATATTTTTCTGACTCAGATTCATGGTCCTGAAACCACCGTTCCGAATAGGGTCTAAATCGGGCTGCAGTAACACAAACTCTACCTCTGAATAACAAACAATTGTTGGGTCCTATCTAAAATTTTGAATCAAAAGTCGACTCGCATTGTACCCGTTTAGTTAACATCTCACTATTCTGAGCTTCGTAGATCTGTTGTAGAAACATTGGTTTAGCTTTTAACTCAGCTAAGATCGAGCCATCATCAGGCAATGTCAATCGTTTATTCATTGCTCACAAAGCAAACAAAGACTTTCTACTCAGAGCATCCGTAACTATGTTTGCTTTACCCGGGTGATAATCAATAATTAACTCATAATCTTTCAACAGTTCAATCCATCTACGCTATCTTAGATTTAGATCTTTTTGTGGCATCAGATAAATATGTGACATTTCTCATCGAACAAATGGTGTAGCCAAATTTTCAATGCAAACACAATAACTACCAACTCTAAGTCATGTGTCGAATAGTTTTTCTCATGTAGCTTTAACTGTCTAGAGGCATAAGCTATTACTTTACCTTCCTGCATCAAAACACAGCCTAAACTGTTCAATGACGCATCACTGTAAATCACAAATTCTTTATCCAATTTAGGTTCAACCAGAACTAGTGCTTTGGTCAATAGTGCTTTCAACTGGTTAAAACTTTGCTGACATTTATCAGACCATTCCAACTTCACATCTTTTTGTAATAACCGCATCGTCGTTGTAGCTACCATCGAGAACCCTTTTATAAATCTCTAGTAATAACCAGCTAATCCCAGAAAACTTCTGACTTCGGATATGTTTCTCGATGGTTTCTAATCAACAATTGCTGAAATCTTACTCGGATTAATTCTGATGTCTTTAGCCGACACTATATGTCCTAAAAACCTAACTTCTCAGAGCCAAAACTCACATTTTTTAAATTTAGCAAACAATTGTTTAGCTCACAAGCTTTGCAAAACAATTCTCAAATGCTCGATATATTTAGTCTCATCTCGGAAATATATCAGAATATCATTAATAAATACCACAACAAATCTGTCTAAATACGGTTTGAAGATTCTATTAATTAAATCCATAAATACAGTAGGTGCGTTGGTTATTCCTAATGGCATTACAAGAAATTCATAGTGTCTGTACCTGGTTCTAAATGCAGTTTTTGGCACATTAGAATCTTTCACTCGCAGTTGATAATAGCCATAACGAAGATCAATCTTCGAGAACATTGTGGCACCTTTTAACTGGTCAAACAAATCGTCAATGTGAGGCAGTGAATATTTGTTCTTGATTGTAACTTTGTTGAGCTGATGGTAGTCAATGCATAATCTCATCGATCCATCCTTTTTCTTAACGAACAGAGCTAGTGCACCCCAAGGTGAAAAACTGGGTCGAGCAAAACCCTTGTCTTTCAATTCTTGTAATTGTGCTTTCAACTCTTTTAACTTTATAGGAGCCATTTTGTAAGGTGCTATCGATATCGGTGGTGTTCCCAATACAAGTTCTATAGAAAAATCGACCTCTTTGATTGGCAATAATCCAAGTAACTCCTCTAGAAACACATCGGGATACTCGCAAACCACTGGCACTGATTCAAACTTTGACTCGGACACTTTAGTATCCAATACATAAGCAAGATAAGTATTACAACCTTTTTCTCATATTTCTGTCTAACATAGCTGATAACACAATAGGCAACCTGCTCGAATTATCTAATTCAATACGAAGCATCTCACCATTCTGACATTTCAATACGATAAGCTTTTGTCTACAATTTACCACAACTTCGTGCAGAGTCAGCCAATCCATGCCCAAAATCACATCGAATTCATCAAACAGTAATAACATCAAATCAGCCAGAAAACTATAACCTCGAGTCATCAATGGATAGTTCTTGCAAACCTTTTCAACTATCACATGCTGGCCTAGGAGGTTCGACACTTTAACTACGAATTTAGTGGACTCAACAGGTAAATTCTTATTAGACATTGAATTCGTACAAACATATGAATGGGTTAATTCAAGATCAATCAAAGCAGTTACATAAGTATCATAAATAGAGAAAATTTCAGTAATAACATCTGGCGCAGAAGCATCCTCGCGTGCTCGAATAGCATAAGCACTAGTTGGTTCTTGTGCCTCGGATCTCACAGTAGAGTCTTTCGTTACACCACGGCTACCACTCATATTTCCAGGATTACAAGGTGGTCTACCTCTCGCAGTTGTATTGTTTGGCCTCGTGGTTTGAGCTTTCTCTTTCTCGAATTTCTGTGGGCAATCTCTAAGATAGTGGTCAAAATAACCACATTTGAAACATGCTTCACTCTTCATTCAACACTCAACATAATATGCCCTGTTATAGTGCTTACACTCGGGTCTAGTGTTTCTAACACTACCCACACTCGCTACAGATGTAGCCTAGGGTATAGAACTAGAATGTCTGGTATCTCTATCTTTATTAGAATGTTCTACAGAAATAGTAGAACTGTAGTGATGTTCGTTAGATTTCTTTGATGCTGACTAATATGATTTTCTCATCAATCTCTTTCTCAAATCTCTAGCTTCAAATTCAACTTGCCTTTTCTCTTTACACAGATTTTCGGCTTTATGTGCCCAAGCAACCAGTACAACAAATTCTTTCAACTCCAGGATCCCGACTAATAGCTTTATATATTCTTTTAATCCATCTTCAAATCGTTTACACATTGCAGTTTCAGTCAAAATACACTATCGAGCATATTTACTTAATCAAACAAATTCTCGTTCATATTCAGACACTGACATACGGCCTTGCTTGAGCTCTAGAAATTCTTTACATTTCTAATAGAGAAACCTCCTACTGATGTATTTCTTTCGAAATTTGGCTTGAAAGAATTCCCAAGTGACCCATTCTCTCAGCACTACAGAAGTCAATGTATTCCACCACTAATAAGCCAAATCTTTTAGTAGAGATACTGCACACTTCACACATTCATTCGGTGAATAGGATAACTCATCAAAAACCCTGATGGTATTCTCTAACCAAAATTCAACTCTCTCAAGATCATCTTCAGCACTAGCTCAGAACTCTTCAACCCTGTACTTATGAATCTTATCAATAGATGGCTTACTAACTCGAATTAATTTTGTACCTTGAGGAATAAAAGGAACTGGCTAGGAAACGGAAGGGGTGGAGGTTGTCGAGCAACTAGGGTCGTTTGTACGAACTCGGTGAACCATTCATTCATCATCTGGAAGAAGGCTTCCTTAACCTTTCCTCTCTGACCCTCAGATACGTGCCTCGTACCACTCGAATCTACTTTGTGAATGGAGGCTTGAGCGTTACTCTCTACTTCATTGGAATCAGCTCGGTTGGATGTCATTGCTATATAAAAACATGTTTTAGAATGGTCAGGAGATATCACACTATCACATGTTATATAATGGCATGTATAGCTAGATCATATATGCTATGTTAGTCTGAGAATTGACTAAACCGTAGCTCTGATACCAATATATGTAATACCCTTAACCCGTATCCATCGCCAGAATAGGGTTACAGATTATTACTAGATTTACAGATCAAACAGACAGAAATTTCAAACATTTCATATCATATAGCATTCATGTCAAAAACCAATCAAATTCATACATATTGTCCCTTATACAAGCCCTCGAGGCTTAAAATATGCATCAGAAAAAAATCAGGACTAAATTAAAGACTCAGAAAATTTTTTAAAAACATTTAAAATTTTTAAAGTTGCAAGGGTCACATAGCCGTGTGGCCAAGCCATGTGACTCTTACGGCCAAGAGACATGCCCGTGTCTTAGGTCGTGTGGGCACAGAAATAGGGACACACGGCTGTGTCCCAACCCATGTCCGTGCTAGTGTAACTAATTAACTTGTGCCACATGGCAAAGCCACATGCCCGTGTGCTAGGCCATGTCAGCATACTAACTTGCACTCTTTGAAAGATACAGGGGACACACAGCTATGCCACTTGGCCGTGTGTCGTACATGACTAAGACACACACCCGTGTCTTTGCCCGTGTGGATGAAAATAGGCCATTTTACAAGCCATATTTCTCACCGCATTTTGACATACACCTACACTCAGCATTTTGCATATACATAAGTCATAAATAGTCTTCCAAAACAAGCCAAAATCAAGCCTTAAACATGTAAAATCATCATATACAACCAATATGCACTTAGGAACCTTAAATGACAACTTATAACATGTAAATCTAAACATTCAATATATCCAATTATTTAACTAACTCATGTGCATATTTGTACCAAAACTTACCATGTAGATCATTAATCAAAACATAATATTTAGTAATATTTATGTACTTGATCTCTAGCATCAAATGGTCATGTAAGTCACTTGTAATTTGTGCACTAAAAACACAAATACAAACCATTCAAAAACTAACCTCATTATACATTTGTGCTTTCCACAATAAGCACTAAATCACTCCAAATTATAATACATATCCAAATGCATATTCAACTACCATTTAAATTTTCATCCATCAAACATGAATCAATTCACATATTACCTATACCAAACCATACATCAAACATGATAAGGCCATTTATATATACATAGAAAAATATACCAAAGCACAAGCCAAAGAATATGGCCATAAACACAACATCACACATAAGCCAACATTAGGCAAAATAACCTATACATGCTATTATAACCAAAATTAATCAACTGAAAGTACCAAAAGAGCCTAGTGAACTATATACATGCTTATAACAGCCAACATATTTCACAAATTTACAAATTTAACCATGAATTTTTCATGTTTTTCAATTTAATCCCTATTTAGCAATTTCACTAAAAATTCCTTAACAAAAAGTTGTTTATCTAACAACAATCATTCATTTTTACCATCAAACATCAAAACTCAAGCATGCTCATCAATGGAAAAACCCTAATACTTTAAAAATTTCACAAATTAGTCCCCGGGCTAGCTAGATTAAGCTATAACGATCCCGAAAACATAGAAATAATAAAAAAAATAAGATAAAAATCACTCACCAATTGAGCTTCAAAGTAGCCGAACCCTAGCTTCAACAAAAATAACTTTCTTCTCTTCAAAATCAGTTGAAAAAAGAAGAAAAGATGATACTTGGCTTTTATTTTAATTAATTTTAACTTTAATTACTAATTTTCGAAATTAACCTTAATAAACTATAATAATCACAAAATTTCCAAGCCATTATCATCCAATAACATAATAATGGTCTAATTACCATATAAGGACCTCTACTTTAAAGTTCTATAGCTATTTAATACCTATAGCTATTAGAACTCAACTTGATAAAAAGGACTAAATCGCGTAAAGTGCAAAAGTTGAATTCTATTAGCTAAAGGTATTAAATAGCTATAGAACTTTAAAGTGGAGGTCCTTATATGTTAATTTCCCACTAATGAGTCAGTGGATGATAATAGCTTGGCATTTTTTGAAATTTTTAAATGTTTCAAAGGTTAGTTTTGGAAATTAGAAAATAAAGGTTAATGAAAATAAAACTAATGTTTTCATCATCTTCCGTTATCTATTTTGCAACAAAAAATTTTAAGGAGGAAGCCATTCTTGAATTCTTCATTTAGCCATCTCCGTTTCTTCATTTAGGTATGAAATTTTAATCTGTCTTTAATGTTTTTTATGTTTCTGGGATCGTTGTAGCTTAATCCAGCTAACCCGAGGACTAATTTGCAAAATTTTTAAACATTAGGGTTTTTCCATTGATGAATATGCATGATTTTTAAATTTTGATGATAGAAAATGAATGGTTGTTGTTAGATAAACAACTTTTGTAAAGGAATTTTTGGTGAAATTGTCAAATAGGGGCCAAATGGAAAAATAGAAATTATCATGTGGTGAAATTGTGAAATAAATGAAATATAGGGCTTCCTAGGGACTAGATTGATATTCGGCTATGATGGGTTGTGATGGAATTTCGTAAACTTCCATTTTTATTATATAATGACTAAATTGTAAAGAATTAAAACTATAGGGGCAAAATGGTAATTTTTCTAAAATTATATGTTGAACTAAATTGAATGTGGATTATATTGAATTAAGTTAAATTCATTCGTATATATCCAGTTAGACCTCCTACGGAGTTAGATCGGGGTAAAGAGAGAATCTCAAATTAGTCGCCTCCGTATCTACGCGCACTCGTCGAGGTAAGTTCGTGTAATTAAATTGTACACTTATATGTTTTAAATTGAATGATATGTTTGTAAATTGTGTAATTGCCATGAATGAATACTAATCGCATATTCGACGACGTACAACGACTACTGAGCCCTGTTTGAACCTTAGGAATTCGTAAGATACAAATGAAATGTCATTAGGTTACTGATCGCGTAATTTTGTGTGATAAGTTTTATAAATTTATAATTAATCATTCTTGAAACTAACTATTATCGTGATGTAGGCAAGTGTACCTATCGAACAGTAGTATAGTTTTAGCAAGACCGTATTGTCGAACCCAAAGGAACTAAAAGTACTAATAATGACAGTCTTTTTATTATCTAGCCTAAGAATAAAGAGGTTTTGTTTTAACTAACTAATTATCTAAACTAATAACTCACAGAGGATAGAATTGGGGGATTATTTTTGGAAAATGATTGAATTAAGATAATACCAAAGGAAAAATCCACCTAGACTATACTTGTTATTCTGGCTCCGAATTGGACGATTTATTCATTTAACTTGTTCCGTAGAGATCCCTAAGTTATGTTATTATCCCTATTAAAGACTAATAATGTCTAATCCCTAGATTGAATAATTGATACTTTTCTCTAATTAACACTCTAGGGTTGCATTAACTCGATCTATGGATCCCGCTATTAAGTTTCACCCTAATCCGGCAAAATTTTGTCACCCTATCTCTAAGCGCGCAATCAACTCCGCTTAATAATGACAAATGTACTCTTAGACAGGGTCTATTCCTCCTATGAATAAGAGCTTATCTTGAATCGGTATCCTGGGATATCAAAACAAGAATTAAGAACACATAATTAAGAACAAGTTAAATATTTATCATACAATTCAGAAAATAATAACAAGATTCGTCTTAGGTTTCATTCCACTTAGGTACTTAGGGGATTTAGTTCATAACTAAAAAGGAAAACATCTTAGAAGAATAACAAATACAAAACATAAAGAAAACCCAAAACTCTTGAAGGGAAGTTGAAGGGAGATCTTCAGTCTTGATGATGAAGCCGGCTTCTGAGATGGATCAATCGGCTTTCTTCGAGTAATTCCTTCCTTCCTTCCTGTGTGTCCCCTTACTTTCCTCCTCTAAGGTGTATTTATAGGCTTTAGAATGCCTAGAAGCCTTCAAAATTGGCCTTTTTTGAATTGGACTCAACTTGGGCTTGGCAGGGACACGCCCGTGTGAGTCGTGCTTCGAATCTGCCAAATTGACACGGTCGTGTGGTCTGCCCGTGTGAGGAGGTCCAGACCGTGTTGAATTCATACTTTGGCCCATTTTTCTCTATTTTTGGCCCGTTTCTTATTCTTTTCGCTCTCCTATGCTCTCCTAAGTATAAAACATGAAATTAAAGCATTAAGAGCATTGAATTCACCAATTCTAATGGGAAATCATCCATAAAATGCGTTACACATGGGGTAAAAATATGTATAAATTACGATTTATCAGTTACCAATTTCAACTCATATGACCTTACCAATACTCAGCTCGCATGAGCTTACCATTATTCAACTCAGAAGAGCTTATCGTTTACAGCTCATAAGAGCATACCGATTCAGAGCTTGTATGAGCATACATGTATAAGAATTGATGAATTACAGTTCAATACACCTCGTGTGTACTACTCAAGTATCCAATGATATTCTAAATGGTTCAACAAGCACAATTCTATTATGAGATTATAGGATTTCGATATGAACTATTACAGGTATTTACATGGAATACATGAAAGTGAAGTTACATGATACATTGGTATATGAAATGAATAATTCATGTATATGAAATGTGATTACTTGTTGAATTCATCCATATGTATTGGATTTTATATATGATTTACATGGCTAATATGTTGATGAACATGTGTTTAGGCTTTTGGCCAAATTGGTTGGGATATGCTATGTTAGCTTATCGTAATTGTGATTTAAAATGGCAAGTTAAGTTCTAAGTTATACGAACTTACTAAGCTTAAATGCTTACTCTGTGTTATTTTTTATGTTTTATAGTGATTCAAAAGCTCGTTTGGGTTCGAAGCTTGTCGGAGTTATATCATACTATCCATTAGCTCATTCGGCACTTTTGGTTGGTTATTTTCGGTTATAATGGCATGTAAAGATTATTTTGGCTAATGTTCGCCTATGTGTGATGTTGTGATTATATCCATATGCTTTGGCTTGTGTTTTGGTATATTTTTCTATGTGTATATATAAATGGCCTTATCATGTTTGGTGTGTCACTTGATTTGTGATAGAATGATGAAAGGTAAATGTTAGCTAAATCTGCATTTTTTACATGTGTTTGTGATGTGAAGAATTGATGATGAATTGGTACCTTGATATGTAAGGTATATATATGTCTAAATATATTAGTATTTGAAATGCATTTTGGTATCAAATGGTATGTTTTGGTAGATAAATGAATTGGTATAAGATGCAAATTAGCTTGGTAAATTGAAGGTTTATTTGGTTAAATTATATATATGAAAATACATGTTTGAATATTGTCATTTGAGGTGCCTAAGGGCTTATTAGTTGTATGTGAAATATTATATGTTTAAGACTTGATTTTGGCTTGTTTTGGATACCTTGCAATGGCTTATTGATGTGCATAATATTGAGTTTAGGTTGGTGCCAAATTGGGTGACAAATGTGGCTTGGAAAATGACATATTTTCATCCATACGGGCGTGTGTCTCAGCCGTGTGTGACACACAACCAGGTGACACGGCTGTGTGTCACCTGTAACACCCCAAACCCAGCCTAGACGGTATGGTCGAATCTGCGATGTCACATTGAAGTGTGAAAGCATCATTCTATTCAAATAAAAGTCGTACAATATTAAAACTCTTGTGGTGATCTTTCCCAAAACTCTAAGTATCATGTTTGTTGATAAAAACTTAATTTGTTTAGACAAATATTAAGTATGTTGAATTGTTATTAGTTTTTGAAAACATTCTTTCTTGCGGAAGCTAGAGAAACATGTTTGCGTATTCGTAGAGTTTTGAAAGCATATATCCTTTTGAAAAATCGCGTCTTAAAGCTAGCAGATATAATAAAAGATTTGGAAATCCCAAAATTTAAAAATGAAACTTTAAGAGGCCTTATTACATAACCAAAAACCCAAATTAATTAATTGAAGGATTAAACCAAGACAGTAATTAAAATCAGTCGTGTGGCCCCTATCGAGTCCCTCGCAACACTGACCCATCTAAGGATTACTACACAGGAAAGCAGAGGGGTGAGTTTATGAAAACTCAATGTGTAATCCCTTTTTAATAAACAAACAATCGGTAAGCAAAACAGGTTGGGTTTAAGCCCATTTCAGTTATAGTCCAGTATCAGTGTGGGCCCTAGCCCATTACAATAACAGTATCAATGTGGGCTTTAGCCCATTACGATAATAGTATCAGAAAATACAACAGAGATCCTACCCGTCAATCCTCTACACTCCACTCCGTCCAGCCTTAAACTCTATGTGGGGATAAAATTGACCCACCCATCCCTACACTTCAAATATAGCACCGGTTGCGGCACTAATCAATGTTTGCAGTAGAGCTGCCAATACAATACACTTCCTCCAATATATATATCAAACCCACCCCCATGCAACATGTCATGTCATAATACATACGTGTATGCAAAGTGTCATGCTCGAATATAGGCAAATATAGCATAGGGGTATAATAGTCATTTCATTAGTATGGGGTCTAAGTGTACTTACCGACCCATCAGTAGGCCCACAGTCGTCTTAGGCGACCCATGCGACCTTAGTAGTCAAACAGTAGAAATGGGCCACAAAACTCAACACATTCGTGTGGTTTACCTGTGTGGGGCCCACGAGCTCGTGGGGCAGACACGACCCATTTTGGCCGAATGTGGCCCAAATCAACCTAAGCCCACGAAATCACTCGTGGTGGTCTCTACAATCACATGCTCGTGCTTATGCATTTAGATGACCACATGAGCTAGCGTACGCCCATGTGGCATCATTGGTACCAGTTTTTTGGTTTTTACCGTTTCACGATTGAAGCAGTGTGATTACACACCTGTTAAGGATTGTAGTTGAAACACGTTCAAAGATCAAACACATATAATGGCAACAAACCCATCATTAGTTCAAATTCGTGGTTAAGCTGATGGCATAGCATTGGAGATACTTAACCCTATTCATCACTACTTACCAATCGAACAATCGTAGAAACCCCTCTGGAAATAGAACCAATGCAATCTCTCCAATGCTTTAACCTTCACAAAAACAATTAACGGATTCATAAGAATCTAAACCCAACATAGACATATCTTGAAATTTTAAATGCTTACCACCACATAGAACTAAGAACAGTTGAGAGGAGTAATCGGTCCATCCACACATAAGTCAAACACACAGAATAACTGAGGCAAAACGAAAAGGTTGCACCTTTATTAGAAACAACAATACAAGAAGATGTCAGATGAAACTATTAACATGATTGAAAGAGGAGAAGGATTACCACTTACCTACACTGATCTAAACAATAGCCCAGAACTACCAAAGAAAAAGAAGAAGTATCGACTTAGCTACAAAGTACAAAGAAGAAAAAGAAATCGTGACGGAGAAAAAAGGCAAGATATATGGTCTAGGGAACAATACCTGATTGGGGAAGGAAAGAAGAAGAGAATCGGGTTAAGGCTAGGGCTAGCAACTGAAAAAATAGAAGGGACAGAGTATTTCGGCTACCACAATTAAAGTAAAACAATTACCCGAAAACAAAGTAAGCAAACTGCATGCTACCCTCAGGAACAATCACACTTTCAGCCACTAAGAAAAAGAATCCTGAAATACACAAAAATCGCAGCTTTCGAGAGAAAAGTCAATTCAGCCGAAATTCCTATGCTCACAATCCACTTTTGGCACAACTCCATTTCACCTTAAACTCCAATTTTTTCCTCATCTTATCCCTCTCCTAAAATCTCTCCACCTTATTCTACTCAACTGCCCATTCAAAATCCCACAACCCTTCTCAATTTTGGTCAACCTAGGACACCTCCCTAGCACCTGCAACAAAAATAATAAACTCCTTCTACACTGCTAATGCTTGAACCTTAGACCCCTAAAGAACACCCACACGCCATTTACCACTGGGCAAGCAACCATCTTGTGACAAATTTTACCCACAACAAATTAAAAGACTACTAACTACAGGCAAGGGTTATTCTTAAAAACAAAGTTTACAATTGCCTAGGCTTGAACTCGAGACTTCTCAGGCCCTTCCAAGAAACTTAACCATCAAAACAAGCATACACTTGTGTTACACATCACACAGAAAATGAGCACCTACATTTTTGGGGCGTTACAACTCTACCTCCTTAAAAGAAATTTTCGACCTCAAAATTTACTTGGTCAAAACAGATGAGGGTATTGTTGTCGCATTGCCTCTTCGGGTTCCCACGTGGCTTCCTCAGAACTGTGATTTCACCATAGACCTTAACCAATGGAACATACCTTCTCCTCAGAACCTTTATATCACGGTCTA
Organism: Gossypium hirsutum; assembly: GCF_007990345.1. Classification (NCBI taxonomy): domain Eukaryota; kingdom Viridiplantae; phylum Streptophyta; class Magnoliopsida; order Malvales; family Malvaceae; genus Gossypium; species Gossypium hirsutum. The sequence continues at coordinate 51,279,544 of NC_053433.1, read as the reverse complement.
TGATCTGGATCAGCTTTTCCTCAAAGGTCAGATCTGGCCTAACCTCAATCTCCTCAGTCGAGACGATGTGTACAGGATCAGAGCGATATTGCCTCAACATTGAGACGTGGAATACATCATGAATTCGGTCCAATTATGGGGGTAACTCAAGCTGATAAGGAACCAGTTCCACTCGTTTTAGTATACGATAAGGCCTAATGAACCTAGGGCTTAACTTGCCCTTCCGACCAAACCTCAATGTCTTCTTCCATAGCGAGACCTTAAGAAACACCAAGTCCCTCATAGAATACTCCATCCCCTTATGCTTCAGATTCGCATATGATTTCTGTTTGTCTGATGCTACCTTTAGTCGATCTCAAATCAACCTAACTTTTTCCTCGATAACAGAAACCAATTCAGGACCTAGAACTTGCTGCTCTCCCAAATCAGACTAACACGAAGGAGTCCGACACCTACATATAATTCCTCGTAGGGTGCCATATGTATGCTAGACTGGTAGCTGTTGTTGTACGTAAACTCTACTAATGGTAAGTAATCCTCACAACTACCCTGGAAGTCAATTACACAACTTCTTAACATGTCCTCTAGTATTTGAATCACCCTCTCTGACTGATCATCCGTCTGAGGATGGAACACAATACTGAAATCCAATCTTGTACCCAGTGATTCATGTAGCTTCTTCCAAAATCGAGACGTGAAGGGAGGATCTCTATTAGATATTATAGGGACCGGCACCCCATACAGTCTCACAATTTCAGACACAGACAGTTTAGCCAATTTCTGCAACGAGTAGTCAGTACGAACAGGTATGGAGTGGGCAGATTTAGTCAACTTATCCACAATAACATATACTAAATCTTTCTTAGAAGGCCTTAGGGGTAGCCCACTAACAAAGTCCATAGTTACTCTCTCCCACTTCCAAAGCAGAATCTTAACTGGCTGAAGCAACCCTGAAGGCAACTGATGCTCTGCCTTAACCTGCTGGAAAGTCAAGCATTTGCTCACAAAATTGGTAACTTCACGTTTAAGACTTGGCAACCAATATAACTCTTAAAGGTCTTGGTACATCTATTCTTGCCAGGATGCATAGCGTAAGGACTACTATGCGCTTCTTGCAGTATAGACTGCCTCAGATCCGAATCTTTTGGTACACAGACTCTCCCATAGAAACAAAGTACCCCTTCACTATTCATTCCAAACTCTGAAGTTTCTCCACTCTCTATCTATCAAAATCGAGAACCCAATAACTCATCCTTCAATTGTTTACTCTTAATCTGTTCAATCCACCTCGGTTTAACTTGAAGTTTAGCTAGCAGACTACCATCATCGAATAAACTGAGTCGAGAAAACATCACCCTTAGATCAGTAACAGCCCTACGGTTCAGTGTGTCAGCTACCACATTAGCCTTACTAGGATGATATTCAATCAAACAGTCATAATCCTTAAGCAGCTCAACCCATCTACACTGCCTAAGGTTTAGCTCCTTCTAAGTGAGGAGATACTTGAGGCTCTTGTGATCCATGTAAATGATACACTTCTCATCGTACAAGTAATGCCTCCAAATTTTTAGTGCGAACACCATCGCAGCCAACTCCAAGTCATGTGTCGGATAGTTCGCTTCATGTGTCTTAAGCTGACGAGTTGCGTATGCCACTACTTTTCCCTCTTGCATCAGTATACACCCCTAGCCAACATATGATGCATCGCTGTAGACAGTGAATTCCTTCCCAGATTCTGGCTGTATTAAGACAGTGGCCTCAATCAGAACTTTGTTTAGTTTCTCAAAACTTTCCTATTGCTTATCAGTCCAGTTAAACAGTACCCCTTTACGCAACAACTTAGTCAGAGGTGCAGCAATCAACGAAAACTGCTCTACTAACCATCTATAATACCCTGCCAGACCTAGAAAACTACGAATTTTTGATACAGTCTTAGGCTGCTTCTGATCCAAAACAACCTCAATTTTTTGAGAATCAATCCTCAACCCTAATCCCCTCAGCAGATACCAAATGACCCAGAAATGTCACCTTTCGTAACCAAAATTCACACTTACTTAACTTGGCGTACAATTGTTTCTCTCTCAAAATTTGCAGAACCACTCGGAGATGTTCATCATGTTCAATCTCAGTATTTGAATATGCTAGAATATCATCAATGAACACTACTACGAACAGGTCCAGATAGGGCTGGAACACACGGTTCATCAAATCCATAAAAGACGCTGGTGCAATCGTCAATCCAAACGGCATCACTGGGAACTCGTAATGACCATACCGAGTCCTAAATGATGTCTTATGCACATCAGTCTCCTTGACCCTTAATTGATGGTACCCACGAAACTAGTCAAATAGATCGTCAATCCTCGGTAGAGGGTATTTATTCTTAAAGGTCAGTTTATTCAATTGCTGATAGTCAATGCACATTCATATGGTTCCATCCTTCTTTTTCACAAATAAAACTAATGCTTCCCATAGAGACACACTAGGGCAGATGAACCCTCGATCCAATAACTCTTGAATTTGAGCTTTGAGTTTTACAAGCTCCTTCGGTGCCATTTTGTAAGGGGCGACGGACACCAAAGCTGTACCACGTAGGAGCTCAATCCCAAATTCTACTTCACGGTCTAGAGGTAACCCAGGTAGTTTAATGGGAAAGACGTCCAAAAAATCTTTGACTATTCTGATATCATTAACAGAGGAACCCTCATATTCTAAAACACTGATAAAGGCTAAATACGCCTCACAACCCTTACGAACCAATTTCTCAGCCCTTAATGCAAAAATCACATTACTCAAGTAATTTCATCATTCCCTAATTACCATTACCTCCTCATCATTCTCAGTTCTCAGTACTATCCGTTTAGTGGCACAGTTTAAACTTACTCGGTGCTTAACTAACCAGTCCATCCCCAGTATTAAATCAAACTCTCCAGAAGGGAGTTCCATCAGATCTTCTGGAAAGATAACCTCTTGTACCTCTAAAGGGACGTCTTTAAACTATTTATTAACTCTAACGGACTACCCCAATAGACTCAATACAATAATTCCACTCAAAGTATTCTCAACCGGAATTCCCAAGTTCTCAGTAATAGTACAAGCAACATAGGAATGGGTAGATCCTACATCTTTCAATGCACTATAAGGTACACTGAAAATTAAAAACGTAGCCATAATAACATCTGGGGCATCTCCATCTTCTCGGCGACGAGCAGTATAAACCAGGGCTAGCTGTATCACCTCAGTGTGACCAGCACCTCTGCCCAATGCTCCACGAAAATGGCTCGTACCATTTCCACCCTTAGCCTGACCACGGCCTCTCAGTGCCTACTGAACACCTCTCGGTGGCTGGACAGTACCCACACTAGTAGCTTGCATTTGATCGGGTCTATGTGGACAATCTTTGATGTGATGCTCCAAGGATCCAAATCTCAAACACGCCCCTATCTATACCCAGCATTTACCCTGATGGCATTTCCCACAAACGGTACAAGGCTACGACCCAAAAACAGCAATAGGGGGCCCAACTCTAACTGGCCCATCAACTCTAGCCTTTTTCTTAGGCCTCCTAGCTGAACTTGAGGAGTCCCAAACCCTTTGTAACACCCCTTACCCGTATCCGCCGCCGGAACAGGGTATGAGGTATTAACAAATTATAGTATATGCTATTAAATAAAACCCAACAAAAATATGGCGTGCAATTTGATCATTATAACATATGCCATTAACAATACAAATCAACTTCAAAGGCTTCGTACAAAATGATTAGTTTGATACTATAAGTAGTAATTTGAACCTAGACAATTATGACACGTAACAAATAACTAAGTCTGCTATACATGCCATATTTCAAAATGTTGAGTTCAGATACCAAGAGTATTGATAGTGCGGGCGGATCTTCTACGATCTCTGACTCCTGTGCTAGCTGAATGACACTATAAGAAAAAGGAGAGAAAAGAAAGTAAGCTTATAGCTTAGTAAGTAGGTATTAAATAACAAATAAGAAATCTAATATGTTTACAACATAACTCAATTATGTCATATTTTTAATTTTAATTGTTTACTCCAATTTGATCAAGCTGTCCCTCCTGCGTCATGATTACTAAATAAATCATAACTCGAGTTACGAAAATCGAAATTCAAATCCATAAAATTTCCTTGAATATAGACTCATAAAACTTCTTACTAATTTTTTCTAGAATTTTTAGTTCAGCAAATTAGTACAGTTTATTAGTTAAAGTTTCCCCTGTTACACAGCTCAACTGATCTGATCCCTGTTTACTACGAATTAAATTTCTCTCAGTATACAATTCAAATAACCATGAAACCTATTTTATTTAAAACTAGACTCAATAAGGAATTTATGCATATAAACTATATTTCTTAATTTGTTTTGTACAATTTGTAACGATTTTTCAAAGTTGAAATATGGGATTACATAGTCATCCTGAGCAAGTCTCACACAATTGTAAATATCTCAAAATATAGAATTCCTTTGCTTGCTCTGTTTCTTTTATATGAAAATAGACTCATTAAGATTTAATTTTACATCTCATTAAACCTCTAATTAAATTCCTTCTATTTTTGGTGAATTTTCAAAATCACGTCACTGCTACTGTCCAAAACAGTTTTAATGCTAATTTCATTCTTTCACACATTCTTTATACTAACCTCATTTTAACTTACATATAAATATATATACCACAAATCATTTTCACCACATTTCATACATCACAAGTGTAGGTCCATGACTACAATGTTTCCACAAAACCATCCCGTTGAACAATTCGGATTAATCCTCGATACTTGATGGTTTCAGCACACAGCCCCATCATCATATTTCATTTAATTCGGCTCTCTTGTACACATGGTGAACACTTAGTACCACTCTTGCGACCTAGCCGATTTGTCTCGTAGCTCTCTTGTCTACATGGTGTCCTTCACTTGGAATCACGCATGCGACCTAGCTACATTTATCTCTCATGTAGCTCTCTTGTCTACATGGGATACATCTCGTATCACACATGTGACCTAGCTACTACATAGTATCTCGTAGCTTTCTTGTACACATGATGTGCACTCGGCATCATACATGTGACCTAGCTACGCTCCCTCTATTTTATTCGATTTTTCCGAATGTTCAACCAGGATCTCTCTCTATTATTTATTTCCATTCTTCCAATAGTCGATTTATACTTCAACATCAGCTAGTATATACATATAATAGGATGAAATATAAGAATGTAAATGAGATTAATGTATTATTTACATACAAACTTACCTCGGTGCAAAATATGAGAATTTTGCAATTTAGTCCAAAACTTTCTCCTTTCCCAGTTCGAGATCGATTCCACGCCTTTCTTGATCTATAACAACATATTTAGCTCATTTAACACTCAAACTATTTATTTTAATCCAAAAATCACATTATACAAAAATTACATTTTTGCCCCCTAACTTTTACAAAATTACAATTTTGCCCCAAGGCTCAGAAATTTAATTTCAGCCCTTATTCTTATGTTTAATGACCTACTGATCATTTTTCTCTTCTATGGCAACATCAAATTCTCACTCTAACACATAGTTATGAACAATATGTATTTTTATCGATTATGCCATTTTGTTCGTTTTCGTTAAAAATCGCTTAGAAAAGATCGTTCCCCTAACTTCAAACATTCATATTCTACCATCAAACAACAAAATACATGCCTATCATTCATGGGTAAATTTTTAAACATAAACCCTAACTCGAACTAATGGTAGAAATAAGTAAACCGAGCTACGAGGATTTCAAAAATATGAAGAACATTAAAAACGGGGCTTGAATTCATTTACTATGAAGCTTGAAAGTTGAAGAAACCCTAGCTATAGAGGATAGCAATTTTCGGCAGCAACTAATGAGGATGATAACCAATTTTGTGTTATTTTTCCCATTTTATTTCATTTAATATACAAATGACCAAAATGCCCTTACTACTAAACTTTCAAAAAAATTCCCTCCATGTCCAACTTTTGTCCATAACTTAAGAATGGGTCAAATTTCTATTTAAGACCTCCTAATTAATATCCCAAAGCAATTTCATACTAAAAACTTCTAAAACACAAGTTTTACAATTTATTCGATTTAGTCCCTATTCTCAACTTAAGCGTGAAATGCACAGAATTTCATCACGAAATTTTCATGAAATCATAAAATCATATCATAAACCCCAAAATAATTATAAAATGATTATTTCTATCTCAAATTTGTGGTCACGAAACCACTATTCCGATTAGGCCCTAATTCGGGTTGTCACACCCTTTTGTTCCTTCTCCTGTCCAACTCACAACCCTGGCGCTCAGCACGCTTCACATCTTTGGCAATCTTTGCATTTTCCACCAACACAACAAAATCTCACTCCCTCTATGGAGCTATTAGAACTCGTAAATTATCTCTGAGGTCGTCCTCAAATTGAACATAGCGCTCATATTCTGTTACCACAATGCCTCGTGCATAGAGACTCAATCGTAGAAATTTCACCTCATATTCAGCCACGGACTTATCTCCCTGAGTTAAGTTAAGGAACTCTCTCCCCCAGGCATCCACATAACTAGTGCCCACGTATTTCCTTGGAAAGTAGTTTTGAAGAATTCCCAAGTTAGTAGGTCGGGCTGAGTTCCCTCTTTAACTGTAAGCCACCTTTGATAGGCTTCATCTTGCAGTAAAGACACCGTACCTTTTAGTTTTTGTTCAGGGGTGCAGTCGAGGTTGTCCAGGATCCTCTTAGTGGCCTCCATCCAATATTCAGCCACATTAGGGGCAACTCCAGTGATATCCCTAAAAATTTCAGCCCTATTGGACAAAAGTCGTTTCATAATCGATCCATGGCCCGTATTACCAGAATTGGGCCCAGTGACCCTTTCCAAAATTCTCAACATGGCTTGGGACAGTGCGTCGTCCCCAGCTGCTCTATCGTGAGACCCAGTCCTAGTCTCAGGTGAAGCTAATGCCTCTCTAGCTTCAACATTAGGCATGTGACCTGATGCCGAAGACCCAGCCTGAGCACTTCCACGGCCTCTGTCGTGGCCTCTTGTACCCCTTCCACGAGTACCTTTAGTGCTCATCTCAATTTTGCGTTTTATCTGTATTAACAATTTTATGTATCAGTTTATAATTCTAGTGTTTATTACAGGGTATTTTATGGAGAATACTATCAATAATTCAAGTTTTGTTTTCACAAATCGTAGTCTAACTACAGTCTTAGGTTACCCTAAATAGATTATTTTAGTATAGTCTATTGTCTACGGCAATCTCAGTCTTTCAACTAAATCAAGTAGTAGTTTTAGAGAACTTACAAAGTCGGCATCGGAGACTCGGTGTACCAATCTTTTCGGTAAAATATTTCCAAGGATTTCAAATCAATTGAAACATTTTTTTTTCAAAATTGTTAAGTTTTAAAGAAAACCCAAATCCACAACCAAGTTTTGCAACTTGACTCTGATACCACAAAATGTAACACCCCAAACCCGGCCTAGACGTTATGGCCGAATCTGCTATGTCACATTGAAGTGTGTTTTGGAAAGCATCGTTCTGTTCAAATAAAAGTTCGTACAATATTAAAACCCTTGTGGTGATCTTTCCCAAAACTCGAAGTATCATGTTTGTTGATAAAAACTTAATTTGTTTAGACAAATGTCAAGTATGTTGAATTGTTATTAGTTATCGAAAACATTTGTCAAGTATGTTGAATTCTTATTAGTTATCGAAAACATTCTTTCTTGCGAAAGCTAGAGAAACATGTTTGTGTATTCATGGTGTTTTGAAAACATATATCCTTTTGAAAAATCGCATCTTAAAGCTAGCAGATATACTAAAAGATTTGGAAATCCCAAAATTTAAAAATGAAACTTTAAGAGGCTGTATTACGTAACAAAAAATCTAAATTAATTAATTTAAGGATAAAATTAAGACAGTAATTAAAATCAGTCGTGTGGCCCCTATTGGGTCCTTTGCAGCACCGACCCATCTAAGGATTACCTGCACAAGAAAGCAAAGGGGTGAGTTTATGAAAACTCAGTGTGTAATCACTTTTTAATAAACAAACATTCGGTAGGCAAAACAGGTTGAGCTTAAGTCCATTTGAGTTACAATCCAGTATCAATGTGGGCCTTAGCCCATTACAATAATAGTATCAGTGTGGGCTTTAGCCCATTACAATAACAGTATCAGAAAATGCAATAGAGATCCTACCCATCCATCCTCTACACTGCACTTCGTCCAGCCCTACACTCCATGTGGGGATAAAATCGACTCACTCATCCCTACACTCTAAATATAGCACCGGTTACAGCACTAATTAGTGTTTGCAGCAGAGGTGCTAGTACAGTACACTTTCTCCAATATATATATCAAACCCACCCCCATGAAACATGTCATGTCATAATATATACGTGTATGCAAAATGTCATGCTCGAATACAATCAAAATATAGCATAGGGGTATAACAGTCATTTCATCAGTATGGGGTCTAAGTGTACTTACCGACCCATCAGTAGGCCCACAGTCATCTTAGGCGGCCCATGCGACCTTAGCAGTCAACAGTGGAAATGGGCCAAAAGCCCATAATACGGCCCATGTGGGCCCACACGCCTGTGTGGCCCATTAAGCCCAAAAATGACCTTGGTCGTGGGATCTACCCAGGCTAGCCCACAAAACTCCACACATCTATGTGGTTTACCCGTGTAGGGCTCACGAGCTCAGGGGGCCCACACGGCCCATTTTGGCCCAATGTGGACCAAAATGACCTAAGCCCACGAAATTGCTCATGGTGGTCTCTACAATCACATGCTCGTGCTTCTGCGTTTAGATGACCACACGAGCGAGCGCACGCCCATGTGGCATCGATGGTATCAGTTTTTTAGTTTTTTTCGTTTCACGATTGAAGCAGTATGATTACACAGCTATTATGGATTGTAGTTGAAATGCATTCCAAGATCAAACAACTATGATAACAACAACCCCATCATTAGTTCAAATTCTTGGTTAATCTGATACCATAGCATTGGAGATACTTAACCCTATTCATCACTACTTACCAATCGAACAACCGTAGAACCCTTTTTGGAACTAGAACCAACGTAATCTCTCCAATGTTTTAACCTTCACAAAAACAGTTAACCGATTCATAAGAATCTAAACCGAACATAAACATATCTTGAACTTTTAAGCGCTTACCACCACGTAGAACTAAGAACAGTTGAGAGGAGTAATCAGTCTATCCACACATAACCTGAACACACAAAATAACTGAGGCAAAATGAAAAGGTTGCACCTTTATCAGGAACGGCAATACAAGAAGATGTCAGATGAAACTATGAACCTGACTGAAAGAGGAGAAGGATTACCACTTACCCACACTGATCGAAACAATAGCCCAGAACTGCCAAAGATACCACTTACCCATACTGATCGAAACAATAGCCCAGAACTGCCAAAGAAGAAGAAGAAGTATTCGGCTTGGCCACAAGGTACAAAGAAGAAAAAGAAATCGTGAGCGATAAAGAAGGCAAGACTTATGGTCTAGAGAACAATACCCGATTGGGGAAGGAAAGAAGAAGAGAATCTACTTAAGGTAAGGGCTAGCAACTGAAAGAATAAAAGGGATAGAGTATTTCGGCTACCAAAATTAAAATGAAGAGAGGGGAAAAACACAAGAAGTAATCGGTTCCAAAAGACACCATTGAAAAAGAAGGAAAAGAGAGTGATTTTGGCCTAAGGAAAAAGAGTCAGTAGTAAAACAATTACCCAAAAAAAAATAAGCAAATTGCACGCTACCCTTAGGAACAATCACACTTTTGGCCATTAAGCAAAAGAATCCCGAAATCACACAAAAATCGTAACTTTTGAGAGAAAAGCCAGTTCAGCCGAAATTCCTATGCTCACAATCCACTTTCGGCACAACTCTATTTCACCTTAAACTCCACCTTTTCCTCCCCTTATCCCTCTGCTAAAATCTCTCCACCTTATTCTACTCAACCGCCAATTCAAACTCCCACAACCTTTCTCAATTTTGGTCAACCCAGGACACCTCTCTAGTACCTGTAGCAAAAATAATAAGCTCCTTCTACACTGCCAATGCTTGAACCTTAGACCCCTAAGGAACACCCATACGCCATTTACCACTAGACTAGCAACCTCCTTGTGATAAATTTTACCCACAACAAATTAAAAGACTACTAACTACAGGCAAGGGTTATTCTTAAAAACAAAGTTTACAATTGCCCAAGCTTGAACTTGAGACTTCTTAGGCCCTTCCCAGGACACTTAACCATCAAAACAAGCATGCACTTGTGTTACACATAACACAAAAAATCAGCACCTACATTTTTGGGGCGTTACATCCCCTGTATCTTTTAAATGTGCAAGTCCGTATGCTTACACAGCTTGTAACACCTTTTACCCATATTTGACGTTGAAATAGGGTACAAGGAGTTACCAAATGTAAATGTAAACAAACACACAGTACCAGACCATACGGGCCTACAAACATATACACGACATCCCTTATACAGGCTTATAAGGCCCAAGTCATGCATTGGAAAGGTTTTAGGACTAAATTGGAAACTTCTAGAACTTTTATAACACTTAAAAAATTTTCATGTGTTGGAGAGTCACACGCCTGTGTGGCTTGAGACACGCTCTTGTCCTCAATCTGTGTAACTCTCTGACTATGATGTCATTAACCAAATAAGGTCACATGGCCAAGGCACACACTCGTGTCCTTAAGCCATGTGGCAAATTAAATTCCAAAATCAGGTGCAGACTTCACACGGCCTGGGCATACACCCATGTTCCAAAACTGTGTCCCTCACATGGCCGAGACACACAGCCGTGTCTCTGCCCATGTGTTTACTAGTGAGCATTCTGTTTTGCATTAATTAGGGTGCAGGCGACACACGGCCAGACCACACGTCTATGGGGAAAGCCGGGTATCACACACGGCCTAGACACACGTCCGTGTGTCTACCCGTGTGGACAACTTTAAGGCTATTTTCTAAGCCAATGTCACCCTTAATTGTACAAACACGTATATATCCTCAATGACACTTAAACACTCATAGACATAGCTCATGCATGACAAATTCTCATCACAATATACCTGTTTAAGACACCCTATTATGACAATCCATATCTTACCAACATTCATACACCAATAAGCAATATTTCTTAGGCTCGCATGCATGCATTTTCATACCAACTTATACACATTCATGACATTCATCAATATCCATAGGCCACATCATAATGGAATTGGCACATACATACATAGATGAATAGGTTTACAACTCAACAATCATCATGAGACATATCTCATGGCCATACACAAAATGATTCAACTATCATTATAAGCCAACACATATGGCTAGACCAATATGACATAGAACAAAAAGACCAAGTCCCTATACATGCCATATTCAAAATGTCGAGACTAACTATACTAAAAAGATCCAATCAATAGTGTGAACGAGCCTCTGACATCCCTTGATCCCCGAGCTAACCTAGCGATACTAAAAGGAAATGGAAAGGAGAGAGGGTAGGCATAAAGCTTAGTAAGCTTGTGTGTAATTAATAAGCAATAAAAATATTCATTTTCATACACATACATAACAAACTTAAATCATCATGTTTTCAACAATCATGGTAGTCATATCCTATCTCATTCAAGTTACATAAGGTTCAATAGAACGTTAAGATCGTAATGCCAACATTCTCATCTTACCGAAGCCTTATCATTTCACAATCTCAATAACTACAAGCTTGGCGTACATACCTATACCCTTTCAATATGATTATACATCGTCATTACTTAGACACATCCTCGGGCTACCCCTTGAACCACTTGGAATACTAAGGATACTTAGAATTACCATACACAATAAGATGCCAATGCCATGTCCCAGATATGATCTTATACGAATTATCATTTTGACGCCATGTCCCAGACGTGATCTTACACGAAATCTCGTATCAACGTCATATCCCGAATATGGTCTTACATGATAACTCATACTGATGCTGATGCCATATCCTAGATATGATCTTATATGGGATCTCATCAACCCACATGTCATACTACTGGTACCCTAAATATTCCTAAGGTTCAACCGGCTTTTATCACCTCGAACCTTTATCGAACAACATCAATAATATTCAAGTAGACAATTATACAATTCATATAACATTAAATGTTAAATTTATAATAAAAAGTTGTATCAATCACACACAAACTTACCTCAGCACAAAATATGGACAACTAGTTCGATTTAGTCCAAGATCTTGCTCTTTCCCTGGTCTAGGCCCGAACTCTGTTTTTCTTGATCTATAATAGCAAATTCCACTTATTTAATTATCACATTATTTAAAACAGCTCATAAATCATATTTTGGCAAAATTAAAATTTTACCCCTAAAATTTTCACATAATCACAATTTAGCCCCTAGCTCTTAAAATGATTTTCATTAAATTTCCTCACTACCCAAGCCTAGCCGAACCTTTATTAAACTTATAAAAGCTTACAATTTTAGTTATTCTACATATGTACCACTTATTTTACAACTTTTACAAAAAGGTCCTCTTTAGGTGTTTTCATGAAAATCACTTAACAAAAGTTGTTTATTTAACAACCGAGATTCATTTTATTCCATAAAAATTCAGTAAACAACATTAATGCTCTCATGGAAAAACCCTAAACTTTCAACCATAGTGCAAAATAGTCCCCTTATTAGCTAGATTAAGCTATAAGGGTTCCAAAAACACAAAAATGAACAAAAATAACCATAAAAATGACTTACATGTAGGGGTTTATTATGCTAAAAATTTTTAAGCTCCCATGGGGGTTTTTCACTTAAATTTTTGGTGGAATGGATGTAGAAGAAAGATGACCCTTTGATTTTATTTTTTTATTCCTTTAGCTAATGTCATTAAATACCAACCTTACTCAATTTTTGACATTTTGATTTTTCATTTATTACTATTCATGTATAGCCATACACATATATAATGGCCTAAATACTCATTAAGGACCTCAACTTTTAAGTTCTAGAGCTATTTAACACTTTTAGCTAATAGAATGCAACTTTCGCATTTTTCGCGATTAAGTCATTTTTCTCAAATTGAGCTATTAAACGATAAAATTAGCTCACAAAATTTTTACACATACATATTCGCATGCTATAAAAACTAAAAATAATATTAAAATAATTTTACAACCTCAGATTTGTGGTCTCGAAACCACTGTTCCAACTAGGCCCAAAATCAGAATATTACACGACTTGAGACACGGCCATGTGGCTTAGCCGTGTGGCACAAGTTAGTGAGTTACACGAGCACGAACATGGGTTGGGACATGGCCTAAGACACGGGCGTGTCTCTTGGAAATGTGAGTCACACGGCTGTGTGACCAATGCAGCTTCAAAAATTGTAAATGTTCTCGAAAAATTTTATGAGTTTTCGATTTACTCCTTATTTGTTTCTAATGCGTATTTTGAGCCTCAATGGCTCATATAAGGGACAGTATGTATGATTTTTCTTGGTTTCTAACATAAATACTGTATGATATGAAATGTTTGAATTTTCTGTCCGTTTGATTTGTAAATCTTGCTAATGCTCTGTAACCCTATTTCGGCGATAGATTTGGGTTAGGGGTGTTACATTTATTGGTATCAGAGCTACGGTTTAGTCGATTCTCAGACTAATGTAGCGTGTACGAGTCTAGCTATATATACCATTATATAACCTATTATAGTGTCATATCTCCTGACTGTTTTGAAACATGCTTTCATATACATCTAACTGAGCTAATTTCGATGAAGAAGTGAGTAATGCTCAAGCCTTCGTTCGCAGAGTAGCTTTGAGTGGTGCAAGGCCCGTATCTGAAGGCCAGAGAGGAGAGGCTAAGAAATCCTTTTCTAGATGATCAATAAATGGTTCGTCAACTTTGTATGAACAAACCTAGTTGCTCAACAACCTCCACCCCTCCTGTTCCCTAAACGGTTCTTATTATTCTTCAAGGTATGGAACCTATCTGAGTTAGTGAGCCTCTTGTTGATAAGATCCGTAAGTACGGGGCTAAAGAATTTTGAGCCATTGCTGAGGATGATCCTGAGAGAGCTGAATTCTGGTTAGAGAATACCATTAGGGTTTTTGACGAGTTATCCTATTCACCGACTGAATGTGTGAAGTGTGCAGTATCTCTACTAAAAGATTCAACTTACCATTGGTGTAATACATTGACTTCTGTAGTGTCGAGAGAGCGTATCACTTGGGAGTTTTTTCAAACCAAGTTCCGTAACAAATTCATTAGTCAGAGGTTTATGGATCCGAAATGTAAAGAATTCCTAGAACTCAAATAAGGTCGCATGGCCAAATCAGAATACAAGCGAGAATTTGTTCATTTGAGTAAATATACTAGAGAGTGTATTCCGACTGAGATTACGATTGTAAACAGTTTGAGGATGGATTAAAAGAAGATATAAAGTTATTAGTTGGGATCCTTGAGTTGAAAGAATTTGTTGTACTTTTTAATTGGGCACATAAAGCTAAAGAGCTGAGTAAATAGAGAAGATACGTTGAGATTGAAGCTAAAGATTCGAGAAAAAGATTAACGGGAAAATCATACCAGTTAGCATCGAAGAAATCTAAAGAACGTCACTACCGTTCTACTCTTTTTGTAGGACATTCTAATAGAGACAGAGATACAGACGCTTCAGTTCTAAACTCAGGTTACATCTGTAGGGACTGTGGGTAGTGTTATAAACACCAAACCCGTGTGCAAGCACTATAATAGGCCACATTATGGTGAGTGTCGAATGAAGAACTAAGCGTGTTTTTGATATGTTTCATTTGACCACTATCTTAGAGAGTGCCCTGAGAAATCTGAGAAAGAGAAAGTTCAGACTTCAAGGCCGAGCAACACAACTGCGAGAGGTAGACCACCTTATAATCCCAGAAATGTGAGTGGTAGCCGTGATGTGACGAAAGACTCTACTGTGAGATCTGAGGCACGAACAGTAGCCAGGGCTTATGCTATTGGCACACGTGAGGATGCTTCTGCGTTAGATGTTATTATCAATACTTTTTCTCTCTATGATACTGATGTAACTGCTTTGATTGATCCCGGATCAACCTATTCATGTGTACATGAATTTAGTGTCTAGTAAGAGTTTACCTGTTGAGTCCACAAGGGCAGAGACACGGGCGTGTGTCTCAGCCAAGTGTGACACACGGCCAGGTGACATAGCTGTGAGTCCCCTGTTTCTTTTAAAGAGTGCAAGTCAGTATGCTCACACGGCCTAGCACATGGGTGTGTGGCTTGGCTATGTGGCACAAGTTAGTGAGTTACACGAGCACAGGCATGGGCTGGGACATGGTCGCGTGTCCCTATTTTGAATGTCCACACAGCCTAAGACATGGGCGTGTCTATTGGCCGTGTGAGTCACATGGCTTGGCTACACGACCGTGCAACCCCCGCAGCTTTGAAAATTTTAAATGTTTTCGAAATATTTTTTGAGTTTTCGATTTAGTCCCGATTTGTTTCTAATCCATTTTTTGAGCCTCAAGGGCTCATATAGGGGACAATATGTATGGTTTTGCTTAGTTTTGGACATGAATACTGCATGATATGAAATTTTTGAATTTTCTGTCCATTTGATTTGTAAACTTTGGTAATACTTTATAACCTTGTTCCAGTGACAGATTAGGGTTAGGGGTGTTACAACAACTTTTTGAATGCTCACCATGAAATCAATGTAGTTACTTTTTCCCTAAGTAAAACCTTTCTTCGGAAGAATTTCTTGCTTCTTAAATATGCTCTCATTTATTGCCTTACCTTCTTCAGAATGGAACTTGTCTTGTGATTCTTCAATTTGGACAGGTGCTCAAGTTCTTTTACGAGGCATGATTCAACCTGAACACCACAAAAGATGGAAACAAGTAATACTTTTCCAAAAATTCAATTAGAATTTAAAATCAACAATTTGTGTAAAATCAAAAAGTTAAATAATCAAATTAACTTGAAATTTTTTGCAATATATAAGAACTCAAAAATAAATTGAAGGTAAAATTAATGGCGTTAGGTTTGGTTGGGGGGTTGACTAACGTTGGCTTTGTTGGTGGGTTTGGGAGGTTGACAACTTTTGGTGGCTACTGGTAGATAGTCGAATGGTGGCTTGAAGGGCGTGGTAAGGTGCATCAAGAGTGAAAGGTGCTGGAGAGTGTGATGAGAGTAGGGACTTGCAACTATTGCTGGTTGTAGCTAGGGACACGCGGTTGCTGTTGCTGGCAACTAAGGATGTACGACTATTGTTGCTAGCGACTAAGGGTGTCGATAGTTTTCGGGGGTTAGGGAAGATGATATGCGGCGGTAGAGAGGAGTAAGGAGGCTGATGATAGTAGGGTTTTATGGAAGAGAGGTCGTTGGTGGAGAGAATGTATAGGAAGGGAATAAATGCAGTGGTATTTAAAGTGCAAGTAGGAGGTTGTTGAACTCAAATTCTAAAGCGAAATAATAAAAAAATATTAGTACTCCTAATGCTATACAAAGTTAATGACAATTAATATATAATATATAATATATTAATATATTATTTGTTATTATCTTATTTATTAAAAATAAAAAATAAAAAATAAAAAAATAAAAAACTTTTATTTTATCTATTTAAAATGTTTACAGAAAACACAACTTATTATTAAAAAATTCAATTAATTACCTTTACTTAAAAATAATTTGAAAAAATAATAGGAAACTAACAAATCAAAATTGACCTTTTTATTCAACAAATTAAAATTTTTTTTGCCGCTTAGAAGATATTTCCTTGCAAAATTATGTTAAAATTAATTTTCAGGAAGGGTTAGAGGGTCACAAGCGGTCTAGCTTAAATTCCCATCTTCTAGACATAATTTATTTTAACATAATAGTCTAGAAAATATAACCTAAGTCATTTATTTGAAAGTAAGAATGAAAAATTAAGAATATGATAAAATGAGCGAGGTTTTATTTCACTCGATTTTATCACCCCAATAATGTTTCAAGTGTTGAAAGTTAACTTTGAAATTACCTTTCTTACTGTGAAGTTCAACGACCCTGTACGGGAAGACTTGATGAATAGTGAATGGATTGTACTGGACAAACAAGATTTTAACTTACTTGGAAAGGACTTTAATCTAGAATTGAACAACAAAATTTGTTGACTTGCTTCAAATTCTCAAAATCAGATGTGCTTGTCATGCCATATTTTCAATCTCTCCTTGAACATGTTGACATTTTCATATGAGAACATTCATAATTCTTCTAACTCATTAAGTTGAAGCATCTATTTCTCTTTAGCAAGCTTGTGATCCAAATTGAAGTGCTTGAAAGCCTAGTAAGCTTTATGTTCTAACTCCAATGGCAAATGATAGGCTTTCCCAAAAACAAATCGATAGGGAAACATCCCTAAGGGTGTTTTATATGTTGTCCTATAGGCCTATAAAGCATCATCCAGTATTTTGGACCAGTCTCGTTGGTTTGGACAAAGAACCTTTCGAGTATACCTTTTATCTCTTTATTCACCAATTCAGTTTGCCCATTTGTTTGTGGATAGTAAGCTGTGACAATCTTGTGTTTCATTCCATATTTATCGAGCAACCATTTCAGCCATTTGTTCATAAAATGGGACCCCTCATCACTGATGATAGCCCTAGGAGTTCCAAACCTTGTGAACACATGTTTCTAGAAAACTTCATTACTACCTTGGCATCATTTTTCAAATATGCCTAGGCTTCAATCCACTTAGATATGTAACTTACTACTACTAGAATGTACCTGTGACCAAAAGAAGGAGAAAAAAACCAAGGAGTCAATATCCCAAATGCCAAATTATTCTACCTCAATGATGTTTATTTGCGGCATCTCATTTCTATTGGTTATGTTTCCACTCCTCTGGCATCAATTACAATTTTTAACGTAGGCATATGTATCTTTGAACAAAGTTGGCCAAAAGAATCCTGCTTGTAATGCTTTGGCCATGGTACGTGATCCTCCAAAGTGTCATCCACTTGGAGCTATATGAAAATGATATAAAATTTCATGTAACTCATTTTTTGCCATGCATCTCCTAATCATTTGATCTCTGCATTGTTTGAACAAGTATGACTTCTCCCAAAAATAGTACTTCACATCATGGAGAAACTTTTTCCTTTGACGAAATGTCTTTTCAAGCGACATCAAATCAAAAGCATAGTTAGAAAAATTAGCAAACCAAAGGGTGATTCACGGAGATTCAAGTGATTTACCTTAAGTATGTGCTCTTCTAGAAATGTTTCTTGAATGGGTATA
The DNA here is from genome assembly GCF_007990345.1 of Gossypium hirsutum. Taxonomy (NCBI): domain Eukaryota; kingdom Viridiplantae; phylum Streptophyta; class Magnoliopsida; order Malvales; family Malvaceae; genus Gossypium; species Gossypium hirsutum. Next base: position 51,261,194 of record NC_053433.1, on the reverse strand, counting down.
AGAGAAGAAGTTCCTTCTTGCGGCTCAAATTTGGAAAAGTGATCTGCTACTTGATTTTCTACCCCTTTTTCATCTTGAATTTCTAGATCAAACTCTTAAAGTAGAAGTACCCATCAAATCAATCTCATCTTAGCATCATTTTAGGCAAGTAAGTATTTAATTGCCGAATGATCCGTAAAAATAGTCACCTTGATACCTACAAGATAAGATCAAAACTTTTCAAAAACAAAAACAATGGCAAGTAACTCTTTTTTTGTTATTTTATAATTCAGTTGAGCTCCCATTAGAGTATGACTTACATAGTAGATGGGATGAAAAACTTTTTTTTCCTTCACTGGCCCATTACAATTCCTACCATAAAGTCACTTGCATCAGACATTTATTCGAATGCCAATTCCCAATTTGGAGTGACAATAATTGGTGCCGAAACCTACCAATTCTTCAAATCATTAAAAGCTTTCAAGCATTCTTCATCAACTCACTCTCCAATAATTTGTATAAAGGTTTAATAACTTTGGAAAAGTCTTTGATGAATCTCCGATAGAATTTGACTATCCTAAAAAGCTCTTAACACCCTTTATAGATGTTGGAGGTGGGAGTTTCTGAATTATTTACCTTTGAATCATCTACCTTGATCCCTTGTCTCGTTATTTGGTTCCTAAAACAATACCTTTTCATACCATGAAGTGGCATTTTTCCTAGTTGAGCACAAGGTTTGTTTCTTCGCATAATCTCAGTACATTGGCTAGATTGGCTAGGTAATCGTCGTAAGTGTCTCCAAACACTGAAAAATCATCCATAAAAACTTATCAACCATGTTAATAAAAATTGCCATCATACATCTTTGAAATGTAGCATGTACATAAACCAAAAGGCATACGTCTAAATGAAAATGTACCTGAATCTTGTTTTGTGTTGATCCTTCGATGCTGTCATGATTTTCTTGTACCCTGAGTATCCATCTAGAAAGTAGTAATAGTCTTGCCCTACGAGTCTATCCAACATTTGATCCAAGAATTTCAAAGTAAAGTGGTCTTTCCAAGTTGCATTGTTCAATTTCCTGTAATCTATGAAAATTTTCCATCTCGTAACAATTTTGGTTGGTATTAACTCATTGTTTTCATTCTCCACGACCGTAATGCACTTACCCATGAACTGTCTAAGATGGGGAAAATTATACTTGCATCTAACCGCTTAATAATTTCCTTTTTCATCACATCTTTTATAATGGGGTTCAGACTTCATTTTCCATTAATCATTCATTTTTTCCATCTTATAGGATGATTTTATGCATGCACATGGATCGACTATTACCACGGATATCAGCTATTGTCCATCCGATATCTTAAATTGTTTCAGCACCACAATGAGTTTCCCTTCCTACTCTTTAGTTATCTTAGCTTAAATAATCACAAGCGAAGTAGATGCATCACTTAAATAAGCATATTTCAAATGTGAATGATGTAACACCTTATGCCTGACTCCATTGTCGAGCCCGAATATCAGGATACCACACTACCATCTCACATCATACATAATACCAATGAGTTTATTATTAAAGAAACATCTTCCATTTTAGATTTACACGAGTTTTAAATCAAACTTGCTCTAAACATCATTAACACATGCTAAATGTATATTGACCATACATACAGTTTATGGCACTTCATGAACTAATTATGACATCCATCAAAAGTTCTAGAAAACTATACCCATAAAATATCATGAGGACCCCAATAAAAATCAATTGAAATCTAACCACATTACCTTATCCCTATAGTTCAAAGAACAATATTAATACCACCTACGCAAATACTAAAGCCTAACTTGGATCACTTTATTGGTATCCTTGCACCAGTCACATCGCAAACGCTAAATATCTGTAATGGTTAAAGAGAATGGGTGAGCTTAAACAAGCTCAGTGAATATCGAAATAACCATAAAGTATACACAATACCAAAGGTTAAACAAGAGTATACTACAACACATTCACAATCATATTCTAACCAAGTCAAAATAACATATTCACATTTCATTAAATCATAAAACTAGCATATACTCTTGCATGCAATTACACTCAACTCGATTATATATATAATTTATTTAACAATAATTCATCAAGATTAAACAACATATACGTGCACTAATAACTCATAAGTCTAGCTCATATATTCACATGCATTCACAAGTTAAATGAAAATGACCCAAACCATAATTACATATACAATTACCATGAGAACATACTAACATTTTCATGAAACTCATTTAGCATTTATTCATATGTTTATGCATCCATCTCACATCGTATTAACACAATACATAAGATCACATTTAAACGATAATTTGCACTTGAGGATATGAAAAATAAAAGTGGGTTGTATCACCACACATCGGATACACAGATCTCCAACACACCAATTGACTCATACAATCAAACATATCCCAAAAAGTGAAGCATAAAGCTAACACTCTTCAACACACCAAACATGCCCCATTGAATGGAGCTTAGCTCACATTCGCTTATCTCTCTAACCTGTCCTAGGGCCTCAATGCCCAAAAACACAATACATATAAGTTAGTACTCACAATCCTATGGCATGCCAACTATATCCAACGGTTTCAAAAGATTACAAGGCCATAATATCCACAATTACACATTTATAATTACAAATTTAATGCACATCATCTCTGTTCATATTCATCGATTTACATCAGAACTTGTACATAATGCATGCTTATCGTATTCACATTTAATTGCACTTTAAGTGCCACGAATGCTCATTGAGCCATCACATATCCGATGTAACACACCTCACTCGTATTCAATGCCAAAGTAGGGTTACAGAGCATTACCGAACTTATCACACATTTAAACATACATTTCACATACAAATTAATCAATTCAAATACAATTAAATCACAACCAACCATATTGTCCCTAATACGAGCCTACGAGGCCCTAAACATGCATTGGAAGTGGTTCGAGACTACACTGATAACTTTGGAAACTTTTAGAACACTTAGAAAATTTTTCTCAAAAATAAGGGACACTAGTCCGTGTGGCCCAACTGTGTGTTTCACACAGCCAAAGACACGCCCGTGTCAAAGGCCGTGTGAACATTTGAAATGGAAGCATATGGCCGTCTCCCAGCTTGTGTCTGACCTTGTGTAACTCTCTGACTTAGGTCACACGGCCAACACACAAGCCCGTGTGCCCTAAAAATGGCCATACACGCCCGTGTACCGGGCAGTGTGCTAGGCCGTGCCAGACCTGTAGGGTATACTGACTTATGCCACACAGCTAAGTCATACACCCGTGTGTGAGGCCGTGCGAAGCATATTGACTTGGTTTCTATTTCAATACCAGGGGACACACGACCGTGTACATGACCGTGTACATGACCGTGTATCACACACGGCTAAGTCATACACCCGTGTCTCTACCCGTGTAGACAAAAATAGGCTATTTACTAAGCCATTTTGCCGCCCAAACTTGTGCACACCTAAACCCAACCAAATGAAACTAAAACAAGGCATAAATGGGCTTTAAATCATCATCAACCAAGCATCATTTATATCATTTCAATACCAACAATATAGAAGACACACAAAATCCTAATATGCCATCCAATTCATACCAAATTTCACTTACTCAAACATAAAAATGACCAAACTCAAATATGCATTATTTAGCCTAATCTCACAAGTATACCAATATCCACACCTCAACCATTTGATACTCATAATACCTATTACCATAAAGCATCACACAACCATCAACCAAGCACATAATAAGAACCATATGCACAAATATATACACAATCAAACCAACTAAGTTAATCCAACTTTCATGGCTATATACAATACCAAAACATTTAACATTTACAAGTCATTTTAAATGACCAAAATCATTAACAATTTATAACCAAAATGACCAAAGTCCCTATGCATGCCATATACTCAAAATATAAGCTCAAAAACACCAAAGTGACAGTAGAATAGTGTGACAAAGTCTCTAAGATCCCTAAATCTGAGCTAGCTTTGAAATCACTATAAAACACGATAAAATAAACAAAGTAAGCTTTATAGCTTAGTAACATCGTATGAAATAAAATCAATCTTAACATAAATACACAATTCAACAATTTGAACATATCAATATGTAATTCATATTAACTATAGACTTTTCACATATTTAATCATATGTTTATTGTGTTCTTCACAATTTCTTCGATTTAAAACTTATACGATTCATGTACATACCTATACCATCGCGTATCAATCTCATACTTAACCACGTCTTTCATTTACCCGTTGAACAATTTAGAATACTACTGGAAACATAGGAAACTCGCACCAAAGTGCCACATACTTAGCCAATGCTATCTCAATCTTGTATCAAATACATGATCACTCTCGAGCTATCAATGGGCCTGCTCACACAAGCTGTGGGTCAAGACGTAACTACACGATGCTGCTCACACAAGCTGTCAAGTAACCACAACACCTGCCAGTATACTCAACCACCATAGGACGTATAAGACCAGCACCCAGATCACATAATCACAATAACCCCTAATGACATGTCATCCATATCCTAATCTATTCCTAAAGTTCCATCGGGATTTCTCACTTGTCGAATCATCATCGAACGTGTCTGTAGTGTCGTATTCACAATTCATACAATATCAATGCATTAAAAACATAATTATAACAATGCTTCTTGCAGACGAACTTACCTCGGACACTAAAACGGCGAAATAGGTTGATTAGTCGAGTACTTTGTGTTTTCCTTGATCTAGATCTGAATTTCACTTTTCTTGATCTATATATAATCAAAATCAACTTATTTAATTACCTCTCTATTCAATTTAGTCCAAAATTCACATTAAGGCACTTTTACACTTTTACCCCTAATGTTTCACATTTTTACAATTTAGTCCTCATTTCATAAAATTACAAATTCATGCAATGTCACCCAAAACAATGCTATCCGAATTTCAATTAGGTCCCTAGTAGCCCATATTTTTCATTTATTTCACATTTTAACCACAGTTTCCACATTTCATAATTTAATCCCTAATTTTTATTTTCACTAAAAATCACTTAACAGAACTTATATAACTAACATCAAACATTCATAATCTACCATTAAAAATCAAAATACATGCTTATTGATCAATAGCAGCATCTTAAATCTTTAACATTTTTGCAAAATAGTCCCTGGGTTAGCTAGACTAAGTTGCAATGATCTCAAAAACGTAGAAATCATTAAAAATGGGTTAAAAATGCATACCAAATTGAAGGAGATTAGCTTGTCGAAATTCAAGCCCTAGAAATGGCTTTTCTTCTTGCTAAAAATCGGCTAAAGAAGATGATAGCCTTAATATTTGATTTTTGTTTTATTTATTTTACTTTAATAACCAAATTACAAAATGAACCTTCAATGTATAACATTTAATATTCACATAACCATGTCCATCTTTGTCCACTTACTTTAAAATGGTCTAATTACAACTTAAGGACTTCCACTATTCATGACTATTTAATACCTTAAACTATTAGAACAACACTTTTACACCTTACGCGATTTAGTCCTTTTTATCAAATTGAGCATTCAAATGATAAAATTTCTTAACAAAATTTTCACACAAACACACTATCATGCTATAAACATTAAAATAATAATTTTGACCTTGGATTTGTAGTCTTGAAACCACTATTCTGATTTGACTAAAAATGGGTTGTTACAACTCTCCCCCCTTAGGAATTTTCGTCCCTAAAGATCTTACCAGTGAAAAGGTTAGGGTACTATTTTCTCATAGCTTCCTCGAGTTCCCATGTAGCCACTTTGACACCATGTCATTGCCACTAAACCTTCACTAAAGCTATGCTTTTATTTCTCAACTATTTAACCTCTCAAGCTAAAATTCTCATCGATTATTCGTTATATGTCATATCAGGTTGAATTTCTATTTCAGTCAGAGAAATGGTATGTAATGGATCTGATCGATATCGTCGTAACATCGACACATGAAATACATTATGAATCTTTTCCAATTCTGATGGTAAAGCTAGCCGATATGCCACTGGCCCTATTCTTTCGATAATTTTATGGCCCGATGAAGCGCGGATTCAATTTCCCTTTGCGACCAAATCGAAGAATTTTCTTCCACGGCAATACTTTCAGAAATACTTTGTCACCGATATGAAATTTAATGTCATTTTGTTTCAAATCTACGTACAATTTTTGTCGATCTGGAGTTGCTTTCAAATTATCGCAAATTACTTTCACTTTGTCTTCAGTCTCTCGGATCAAAACAACCCCGTGAATCTTTTTCTCACTCAACTCGGTCCAATACAATGGATTTCGGCATTTGTGACCATGTAAAGCTCTGTACGATGCCATCTTTAAGCTCAGTTGGAATCTGTTATTATACACAAATTCAACCAATGAAAAACATTTCTCCTAGTTTCCTTCGAACTCTAAAACACAACAACGAAGCATATCTTTGAGAATCTGTATTACTCTCTCAGACTGACCGTCAGTTTACGGCTGAAATGCTATACTAAAATTTAACTTCGTACCCAGAGCTTCTTACAATTTCTTCCAAAATCACAACGCAAACCTTGGATCTCTATTTGATATAATCGAAACTGGCACCCCGTGCAACCTAACAATCTCTAAAATGTACAATTCAACCAATTTATCAAGTGAATAGTCTGTACATACTGAAATGAAATGTGCAAATTTTGTCAGTTGATAAACGACAACCCAAATAGCATCTTTCTTCCTCGAAGACAGGGGTAATCCCAATATGAAATCCATTGTAACTCTATCCCATTTCTATTCTGGTATCATCATCAATTGTAGCAATCCCAAAGTCACTTGATGCTCAACTTTTACTTGTTGACAAACTAAACATCCCGACACAAACTTTGAAATGTCTCTTTTCATGCCTGACCACCAATACATCTATTTCAAATCATTGTAGATTTTGGTACTCCCCGGATGAATAGATAGACAACCACTATGTGCTTCGTGTAAAATTTTCTATATAAGCTTTAGATCTTTCAGTATGCAAACTCTACCTCGAAACAATAAGTAATCATTGGATTTGATCTGATAGTCTAAATCACTAGTCGACTCACATTGTAATCTTTTAGCTTGTAACTCGTTATCTAACTTCTAAGCTTCACAAATTTGCTGAAGAAAAACCGGTTAGCTTTCAAATCTGCTAGAATCAACCATCATCAGACAAGGTTAAGTAAGTCGTCATCGCTTTCGAAGCAAATAAATATTTTCTACTCAGAGCATCCGTAACTACGTTCGTTTTCCCCGGATTATAATCAATCACTAACTTATAGTCTTTTAGCAACTCGAGCCATCCTCGTTGTTGCAAATTCAGATCTTTTTGGGTCATTATATATTTCAAGCTCTTGTAATTGGTAAAGATGTAACACTTTTCACCATACAAATGATGATGCCAAATTTTCAATGGGAAAATAATAGCGGCTAACTCTAAATCATGCATCAGATAATTCTTTTCATATGGCTTTAACTGTCTGGAGGCATAAGCTATCACTTTACCTTCTTGCATCAAAACGCAACCCAAACCGTTCAGTGACGCATCGATGAAAATCACAAACTCTTTACCCAACTCAGGTTAAAGCAACACTGGTGCCTCAGTTAACAATGTTTTCAACTATTCGAAACTTTGTTGACATTTCTCGAACCACTCAAACTTCATATCTTTTTGTAGCAATTTAGTCATAGGTATAGCAATCATCAAGAATGCTTTAACAAAATGCCAATAGTAGCTAGCCAACCCCAAAAAGCTTTTGACTTTAGATACATTTCTCGGTGGTTTCCAATCAACAACTGTCGAAATCTTACTTGGATCAACTTGTATACCTTCCGCTGAAACAATGTGTCCTAGAAATCCAAACTCTCGGAGCCAAAACTTACATTTACTAAATTTAGCGTATAGTTGCTTATCTCTCAAGGTTTGTACCACAATCCTCAAATGCTTGACATGCTCAGACTCATCTCGAGAATAGATTCGAATGCCGTTAATGAATAGAACAACAAATCTATCTAAATACGGTCTAAAAATTCGATTCATCAAATCCATAAAAATTGTAGGAGCATTAGTCAATCCGAAAGGCATAACAAGAAATTCATAATGTGTAACACCCCTTACCCGTATCCAAGGCTGGAACAGAGTACGAGGCATTACCAGACTTAACAATACACATAGACGAAAACCGGGCCATAAATTTCATTTAATTCAAAACTTTTTGAACACATGCATAACAAACAAAGCTAACTATATCATCACATCAAAACATAGGACATGGCACGATTAATTAAACTTATAAACCATAATGGATAAGGACTACATTTCATGATCATATACGATAACTCAATGTAGACTGATAGTATACTCAAAATCATAATAAAAATACATATCACAAACCAACTTCCTATACATGCCACTCACTTGATATTTCTAATATTTGAATTAATTCTCCCAAAATGATAGTTTGATAGTGTGATTTTGCCTCCGACGATCTCCAACCTCGAGCTGACCTGCCAATACTAAAGAAATGGAGAGGATGGGTAAGCTTTATGCTTAGTAAGTTCATACGAAAATAATAAGCATTTACTACCACACTTTTCAGGATAAAATACTATAATTGTACAATTACACATGTTCAGGTTAAGCTGTGTTATCGAGTTATAGTTACTAAATCATTCATATCTGAAGCTACAAAACTCAAAATTTAGTTTTGTTAATTTTCCTTGAAACTATATTTATATATCTTTCTCCCATAAAATTTTCAGAATTTTTGGTTTACCCAATTAGCACAGTTTATTCATTAAATTTTCCCCTATTTCAGGATATGACTACTCTGACCCCTGTGCACTACGAACCAAATTTATCCTTGTAAAGAATTTCAACGACCATTCCGTTTATCTCCCCTAAAAATAGACTAAATAAGGAATCCATGCATGTAAGGTGTGACTCTTAATAATTTTTTTACAATTTATGGTGAATTTCTAAATTCAGAACAATGGATCTCGAATTTATTCTGACACTGTCTCACAAAAATTATAATATCACATAATATATAACTCTTTTGCTCCCCCTGTTTCTCTTATATGAAAATAGACTCATTAATCTTTAATTACATAATTTTTTTGAAATTTAATTCAACTTACACAATTTTTGGTAAATTTTCAAAGTCATGCACTGCTGCTGTTCAACACTGTTTTACTACTAAAGTTCACTTTTACACAATTCACTTAATCCATTCCATTTTACTGAGGTTCACTCAAATATCGAGCATATTGCTCATAAATTCAAATAAACATATAATTGCACTTGTTCATCACATAATCACTTTCACATGTATTATCGATTTCCCGTTGAACTCATCGAAATAATAACAGATACACAATTGCCTGCACATTTTCCCATTTCCACACTTGTAGCCGAAGCCATCTGGTACGCATAGTAGCTTGCACTTAGTACTACACATGCGACCAATAATCTGGTACACGTAGTAGCTTGCACTTAGTACTACACTCGGGTACGCATAGTAGCCTGCACTTAGTACTACACATGCGACCAATTATCCGGTACACGTAGTAGCCTGCACTTAGTACTACACACGTGACCTCACAATAGTTCATTTGTATCGTTTCTATTCTGAAGGTTCAACCGAGAAATTCCTCACTTTTCAACATTTTACTAAATTTTCCGTAATCAATTTAAATTCATAACTTACATCAAATAACCATTTGATAGGCAGCCACATTTCATATGATATCAAAATATAATAACATAAAAAGAATCGATAGATTATTTATGTACGAACTTACTCGAAGTGCCGATCTCACATCCATAGTACCAATTGTCCATTCATAGTATAATAAGACACAACTCAAATATCAAATAAGCTTTTAAGAATTTACATAACATATATCACATATTTCATATATCACTTGTCATGTATCATCATTTTCTTACGTTTCATGTAACATTCTTTCATGTCATATTTTCACATCATAAACACCATTCCATCAACTTTTCCAATATATTAAATCATACAATATATGCAATAATAGTAAGAAATATAATTCAAACATAACATTGCATTATTATTATCATAAGAACTTACCTCGATCCAGAAACGGCAATTTACCATTTTAGTCCATAACCTTGCATTTTCCCGATTTAAGCCTTCATCTATAATATCACATTTAGCCTAATAATTAGTCACACTATTCATATGGGTCCAAAAATCATATTTTTACAAATTTTCATTTTGACCCTTAAACTTTTGCATATTTTCACTTTTGCCCCAAGGTTCGAAAATTAAAATTCATCCTATTTTCTTATGTTTTATGACATGCTGATCATTTTTCCCTTCTATGGCAACATCAAATTATCACTCTAACATGTACTTAAGACTATTAGGTATTTTCACCGATTAAGCCCTTTTACACGTTTTCACTTAAAACCAAGTAGCACAAGTTGTATAACATAATTTAAAACCTCATATTCTATCATAAAACACCAAAATACACAAATTTCACCTATGGTTATTTTTCCAATTATGAACCCTAGGTTGAATTATTGCTAGCATAAGCTAAATCAAGTTATCGGGACTCAAAAAACGTAAAAATCATTAAAAACGAGGCTAGAACGGACTTACAATCGAGCTTGGAAGCTTGGAAACCCTAGCCATGGAGTTTCCCTTGGTATACACGTCCGTGGTGAAGAAGATGAACAAAATTGGCTTTTAATTTTGTATTTTAATTCATTTTACCCCTAAATGACCAAAATGCCCTTTTTACTAAACTTTCCAAAAATTCCATCCATGTCCAATTTTTGTCCATAAACTTAGAAATTGGTCAAATTCTATTTAAGACCTCCTAATTAATATTTCAAAGCAATTTCATACTAGAAACTTCTAGAATGCAAGTTTTGCAACTTATTCAATTTAGTCCCTAACTTCAAATTAAGCACTTTATGCATAGAATTTCTTCACGAAATTTTCACACAATCATGCAATCATATCATAGACCTCAAAATAATCATAAAATAATTATTTCTATCTCAGATTTGTGGTCACAAAACCACTATTCTGATTAGGCCCTAATTCGGGATATTACACAATGTCGTTTTGAACGCAGTTTTTGGCGCATCTGAATCTTTCACTCACAACTGATAGTAGCCAGATCTCAAATCGATCTTCGAAAGCACTGTTGCCCTTTCAACTAATCAAACAATTCATCTATTCTTGGCAAAGGATACTTGTTGTTTATCATAACTTTGCGGAGTTATCGATAATCAATACACATTCTCATTGACCCGTCTTTCTTCTCTACAAACAACACTGGTGCACCCCAGGGTGAAAAACTAAGTCATACAAAACCTTTATTAGTTAACTCTTGCAACTGAGCTTTCAACTTTTTCAATTCTGTTGAAGCCATTCTGTATGGAGCTATAGATATCGATGATGTTCCCGGCATTAATTCAATAGCAAATTCAACCTCTCTGATCGGTGGCAACCCTAGTAATTCTTCTGGAAACATATTCGGATATTCACAGACAACTGACACTGATTTAATCTTCAATTCAGACACTTTTGTATCTAAAACATAAGCAAGATAAGCTTCGCAACCTTTTCCCACACATTTTTGAGCTGACATAGACGAAATCAAAATAGACAATTCACTCGATTCTCTGATTCAATTCAAATGATTTCACTATTTTGACATTTCAATTCAATTGTCTTTCGTCTACAATTCAAAACAGCATCATGTAGCGTCAACCAATCCATAACCAGAATTATATCAAACTCATCAAATAAAAAAAAGCATCAAATCAACTGAAAAACAGTAACCCCGAGTCATTAAAGGGCAGTTCTTGCAAACTTTACCAACTAAAACATACTTGCCTAATGGGTTCGATACTTTAATTACAAACTCAGTAGACTCAACAGGCAAATTCTTACTAGACACTAAATTTTCACAAACATATGAATGAGTACGAATAAGTCGATCCAAGATCAATCAATGCAATAACATTAGTGTCATAAAGAGAAAATGTACCAGTGATAACATCGGGTGACGACGCCTCCTCACGAACGTAAATAGCGTAAGCTCTAGCAGGTGCTCTCGCTTCAGATCTCATAGTCGAATCTTTTGATGTGCCTCTACTACTAGTCACATTTCTCGAATTTCTCGGTGGCCTCCCTCTAATGACTATGTTACTCGGTCTTACATTCTAAATCTTATCTTTCTTAGCTAGTACAGGACAATACCGTATGAAATGATCTTGCAAACCACATTTGAAACAAGCCCGGTCATTCATTCTACATTCACCAAGATGTCGTCTTTCGCATCATTGACATTCAGGTCTATAGTTTTTCACACTGCCAACACTCGATACTGATGTAGCTTGAGCTTTACAACATGAGTATTTTTTCCATGATCCCTGTTTGAATACCCAATTGAAGCATTTGGACGAGTGTATGAATCTCTAGATTTCTTCGATAAAGATTGATATAGCTTACTCATCAATCTTTTTCTCGAGTTTCTAACCTCTAAACCAGTTTTCTCTTTTCTTTGCTAAGCTCCTCGGCTTTGCAACCTCTATCAACCAGGATAACAAATTCTTTCAATTCTAGAAATATGACTAGAAGTGTAATATCCTCGTTCAACCTATGAATGAGCCGTTTGCACATGATTTCTTCAGTAGAAACATAATCCCGAGCATACTTACTTAATCTTAGTGTAACACCCCTTACCTGAGTTTGAGGTCGGGACTGGGCTCGAGGCATTACCATACTTAACCACATGCATATAATCATTTCTGAGTCACCAAGACTTGATCAAATTTAAAACTTTTTTGACCTTGTTTAAAACTCTTTAATGTAAGCCTACGAGGCCTCAAACTCTCATTGGAAACTAATCGGGACCAGTTCAGGTCCTTAAACCAACTTAATAACAATGAACCTTAAAATAGGGCACACGCCCGTGTGGAAGGGTTGCACGCCCGTGTGTTCATTATAACACGACTGTACTGATGGCCCGTGTGACACACATGACCTAAGCCTCTAAGGACACACCCGTGTGAATTAAATTCTAGATTCGAATCTACAAGGGTTCTCACATGGCCTGACAAACGCCCGTGTCCATGGCCCATGTCCCTTACACGGCCATGACACGCCCGTGTTTAAAAACCTGGACATTCTATTTTTGACGTCAATAATTCTTAAAAGTCACACGGCCAAGATAGATGCCCCTATGCTAGGCTGTGTCCTTCACATGGCTAAGGCACACGACTGTGTCTTTGCCCGTGTGTTTACTATCATTCATACTAACTTGCAAATTTTACGTGCAGGGGACACACAGCCGGATCACACGCCCGTGGGGCATACCGTGTTTCACACATGGCCTAGACACACACCCATGTGTCTAGCCGTGTGGGCTAAAATAAGGCTATCTACCAAGCTTCTTTGCCACTCTTACTCACATAACCTACACAAACCAATCGACACTAATAAAAGAATGATCCACATAACTAAACCAGCCACAATAGACAACATTTCTCATATGCAATATACTCATCCATGAAAATAACATCTTTTATGTATATATATATCAAAATGAATATTAGCCCTCATTCAACGCTTTACACAAAATAAAGGGTTTTATTCCAAGCCAACACATTTGGCCAATTCTCAATAACACAAAACATTAACACCTAAGCCCTATACATGTCATCCTCAAAACAAGTAATCTAACTATACCGAGTGCTTCGACTAATAGTGTGATCGTTGGCTACAACGTTCATTGGTCCTCGAGCTATTTAGGCGGCACTGTAAGAAAATGGAAAGGAAATGGAGTAAGAATAAAGCTTAGTAAGTTGCATGAAAATAAAAATCAACTAATTACAATGAACAACATGCTCATAACCTCTCCTAGTTTGTTCATGAATACCATAAATGGATATAAGCACAACTTACTCATCACCATTCAATACAATTCATATGGCATATACCAATAATCTAACCTCTTTAAGCCAAAATTCACTCTTACTGTACTTGGCATATAGCTGCTTATCTCTCAAGGTTTGGAAAACCGTCCTCAAATGTTTCGCGTGTTCACACTCATCATGCGAATAAATTAATATGTCGTCAATAAAGACAACTATGAACTTATCCAAATATGGCCAGAAAATGCAGTTCATTAAATCCATAAACACCATAGGGGCATTTGTTAAACCGAAGGGCATAACAAGAAACGTATAATGCCCATACCTCGTCCTAAATGTGCTTTTCGGTACATCTTGCTCCTTAACCCTGAACTACTAGTAGCCAGACCTTAAGTCGGTCTTAGAAAACACGGTGGCTCCCTTCAATTGATTAAAAAAATCATCGATCCTTGGCAAGGGATACTTGTTCTTCACCATCATCTTGTTGAGCTATCGGTAGTCTATGCACAATCTCATCGACCCATCCTTTTTCTTCACAAATAGCACTGGGGCACCCCACGGAGAAAAACTCAGTCTCGCAAAACCCTTGTTAGTTAACTCTTGTAGTTGAACTTTCAGCTCCTTCAACTCCGTAGGAGCCATCCTATATGGAGCAATTGAGATGGGTGCCGTACCGAGGACTAACTCGATTCCAAATTCAACTTCTCTTATGAGAGGTAATCCGGGTAATCCTTCTTGAAACACATCTGTAAACTCGCAAACTACTAGTACCGATTCAATCTTCAAATCAGACGCTTGAGTGTTCAATATAAAAGCGAGGTAAGCCTCATATCCCTTTCTCAAATATCTCATTGCCGACAAGGATGATATCACCACAAGCAAGTTATCTTTTCTACCCAATTCAACCCAAAGAACATCCCTTCTTTCACATTTCAACTCAATAACTTTTCTCCCATAGTCTACTGCAACACTGTGAAAAGTCAACTAATACATTAAACGGCAATAATATCAAGTTAGCCAGAAAATAATGACCTCTAATTGTCAAAGGACAATGTCTACACACTTGGTCAACTAACACATGTTTGCCTAAAGGGTTTGATACTTTTATCACAAATTTTGGTAGACTCTACTAGCATGCTTATACGGGGTATCAATTCCATACAAATATAAAAGTGGGTAGACCCCGGATCAATTAAAGCAACAACAAGTATATCATGGATAGAAAAGGTACCCGAGATCACATCAGGAGACTCTACCTCCTCACGGGCACGTATGCCATAGGTTCTTGCAGGTGCTCTACCCTCGGACCTCACTGCAACATCTCTTGGTACACCTCTACTGCTAGCCCCACTTCTAGGGTTCTTATGTGGTCTACCCCTTGAAGGAGCACTATTTTCCCTCACATCTTGCTTTTTCTTTTTATCTTCTAATTTGAGACAGTTTCGGATTAAGTGGTCTAGTGATTCACATTTGAAGCAACCCCTCTCGTTCCTTCAGCACTAACCGAAATGACACCTACCACATTGTGAACATCCCGGCCTATTTGGCCGAGCACTACCGATAATCACGATAGAAGTGGTCTGGGCTTTAGAAATCGTATTCTACTTGTTCTTGCTCTTATTTGAGAATCACACTGACGCATTCGATCGAGTAGGAAACTCTTTCTATCTCTTAGATAAGGCCTGCTGTGATTTCCTCATCTGTCTTTTTCTTGAGTCTCGGGACTCTATGTCAGCTCTTCTCTTCTCTTTAGCCAACTCCTCGGCCTTACATGCTCTCTCCACGAGCACCACAAATTCCCTCAATTCTAAGATGCCAACTAAAATATAGATATCTTCGGTCAAACCATCTTCAAACCTCTTGCACATAATAGCTTCTGTAGATACGCACTCTTGTGCATACTTGCTGAGTCTCACAAACTCACGCTCGTATTCAGTCGCCATCCTACGGCCTTGTTTCACCTCTAAAAACTCTTTAATTTTTTAGTCTATAAACCTCTGGCTAATATACTTTTTCCGAAACTCTTCCTGGAAAAATTCCCAAGTTACTCGCTCTCTCGGTACGACTGACACAAGAGTGTTCCACCACTAGTAGGCTGAGTCTTGTAGAAGTGACACTACACACTTTACACATTCCTCAAGTGTAGAGAAAGCTCATCAAATACTCTAATGGTATTTTCCAACCAAAACTCTGCTCTCTCTGGGTCGTCATCAACATTAGCCCGAAATTCCTTGACCCCTTATTTTTCGTATCTTACCTACTGGGGTTTCTCTCTCCTAACCAAATCCACTCCTTGCGGAGTTACAAGGGCATATTGAGGAATCAGAGGAGGTGGGGGAGATGGACTATTCAAATTCGCCCGAATAAACTCCGGGTACCAGGCATCCATCATGTGCAGGTAAGCTTCTCTAGCTCCTTCACCCTGACTCATCGTCACGGGCTCGCTATCTACTAGCGCGGTTCCTTCAACAAGAGCCGCGTATTGCTCTCTACATTATCTACCGCAGCTATGTCAGGATCCATTTACTATATTAATAAAACCCAATTTATCTCATCAGGAGTCGTCACACTATCAATATACAGTTATGGCATGTATAGCTAGACTAGTACTCATGCTAGGTTAGTCCTAGAACCGATTAAACCATACCCTGATACCACTAAATGAAACACCCCTTACCCGAGTTCGAAGCCAGGATTGGGCTCTAGGCATTACCAAACTTAACCACATGCATATAATTATTTCCGAGTCACTAAGACTTGATCAAATTTAAAACTTTTCAGACCTTGTTTAAAACTCTTTAATGTGGACCCACGAGGCCTCAAACTCTCATTGGAAACTAATCGAGACCAACTCAGGTACTTAAATTGACTTAATAAAAATAAACCTTGAAATAGGGCACACACCCGTGTGGAAGGGTAGCACGCCCGTGTGTTCATTATAACACGGTAGTGCTGATGGCTCGTGTGACACACACGGCCTAAACCTCAAGGATACGCCCATGTGAATTAAATTCTAGATTCAAACCTACAGGGTTTTCACACGGCTTGACGCACGCCCGTGTCTGTGGCCCGTGTCCCTCACATGGCCATCACATGCCCTTGTCTTAGCCCGTGTCTAAAAACCTAGACATTTTATTTCTGACGTCAGTAATTCTTAAGAGTCACATGGCCAAGACACATGCCCGTGTGCTAGGCCGTGTCCTTCACACGGTTGAGACATATGGTTGTGTCTCTGCCCGTGTATTTACCATCATGCATACTAACTTGCAAATTTTACGTGTAGGGGACACACAGCCGAATTGCACGCCTGTGGGGCATACCATTTGTCACACACGACCTGCACACACGCCCATGTGTCTAGCTGTGTGTGCAATAATAAGGCTATCTACCAAGCCTCTTTTCCACTCTTACTCACATAACCTACACAAACCAATCGACACTAATACAAGAGTGATCCACTTAACTAAACCAACCACAATAGACAACATTTCTCATATGCAATATACTCATCCATGAAAATAACATCTTTTATGTATATATAACAAAATGAATATTAGCCCTCATTCAAGGCTTTATACAAAATAAAGGGTTTTACTCCAAGCCAACACATTTGGCCAATTCTCAATAACACAAAACATTAAAACCTAAGCCCTATACATGCCATACTCAAAACAAGTAATCTAACTATACCGAGTGCTTCGGCTGATAGTGTGATTGTTGGCTCCGATGTCCATTGGTCCTCGAGCTATTTTGGCAACACTATAAGAAAATGGAAAGGAAATGGGGTAAGCATAAAGCTCAGAAAGTTGCATGAAAATAAACATAAACTAATTATCATAGAACAACATGCTCATAACATTTCCTAGCTTATTCATGAATACCATAAATGGATATAAGAAAAACTTACTCATCACCTTTCAATACAATTCATATGGCATATATTGAACCCACTTCTCATACATTTCAAATAGGTACCTGTACCACTCACCACATGGTCATAACTTTTCTCATTTCGATATAAATCATAAATCTTTCGATGAACCATTTGGAATATTATCGGATACTCAATAGCCCCGAACATGGGATCAAATGCCGATGCCATGTCCCAGACATGGTCTTACACTGGCTAGCATATTAAAGTCGATGCCGTGTCCTAGACAGGTCTTACACTAACTTTCATATATCCAAGCTGATGCCATGTCCCAGACAGGTCTTACACTGACACCCAACAAACTGACGCCATGTCCCAGACAGTCTTACACTAGCTTGTACATCCCGAGGCCGATGCATGTCCCAAACATGTCTTACACTGGCTCACATACCATCCAATGTCATGGTATGAATATCCAAGTCTATTCCAAATGTTCAACTAGAATTCCTTACTACATTAATTTCTCAACATTCATTCTCATAATTCACAATTATAACAATTCATGCAATATTGATTCAATCATACATTGTAACAATATAGTTGCATTATTGACATACAACTTACCTCGGTATACAAAAGTAGGCAGCTAGTTGAATTACACTACTAGTTTTGTTTTTCCCCCGGTCTAGGTCCGGATTTTGTCTTTCTTGGTCTAAAATGATAAAATTTCACTCATTTAGCCACCATATTAATAAAACATAAACAATACATAATTTGGAAAAATTGACCATTTTGCCCTTAGACTTTCACAAAATTATGATTTTGCCTTTGGGCTCGTAAATCAATTTTTATCAAATTTTCATGTTAACCAAGCCTAGTCGAACCTATTTCATATGTATTGTAACTGAAAAATTCAAACCTTTCACCCGTTTATCCTCTATTTTTCTACTTTACAAAATAGTCCATTTTAGATGTTTTTCATGAACACTAATTCACAAAAGTTGTTTATCTAATAACTAGGATTTATTTTCTTCCATAAAAACTCAGCATATATTACAAATCCTTTCATAGTAAATCCCTAGACTATTAACCATTTTGCATAATAGTCCCCTCTGTAACGCCCCGCATCCGAGACCGTTGCCGGAGTCGAACACGAGGTGTTAACGAACTTAATTCATTTATTTACACAGTTCATTTTAAAATTTCCAGACAAGCTGGCTAACTGCGTCATTGTCACCTTAAAAATCATATCTCGAGTTCCAAAACTCGAAAACTGATTCCGTAAATTTTCCCTGAAAATAGACTCATATATCCAGCTACAGATTGTTTTCTAGAATTTTTGGTCGGGCAAATTAGTACAGTTTATTAGTTAAAGTCTCCCCTGTTTCAGGGTTTGACTACTCTGACCTTCATGCATTACGACTTAGATATCTCCCTGTACAGGGCTTCAATACATATGCCGTTTGTTTCTAATGCAACTAGACTCAAAAAGGAATCCGTACATCTAAAGAATGACTTCTAATTATCTCTGGTTAATTTATGATAAATTTCCAAAGTCAGAACAGGGGATCCAGTAATCGCTCTGGCCCTGTTTCACGAAAACTTAAACATCTCATAAAGTATGGCTGATATGGTTGTTTTGCTTCTTCCATATGAAAATAGACTCATCAAGGTTCGATTGAATAATTTATTCATTATTTAATTACATTCCTACTATTTTTAGTGAATTGTCAAACTCACATCACTGCTGCTGTCAGCATCTATTTTAAGGTAAATTTCACCTATTTCATAGTTTCAATGATTCAACTAGCCATTTGACATACATAGCACCAAATATGATCGTGATTAACCATTCCAATGGCTAATCATTGCCAAGCATTTCCACACCTCTCAATAACCATATATATACAAAATGATTTTAATACTATGCTCAAAATATTTAAGCCATTTTCGCATGGCTATCCGAATATATACACATTACCAAAGGTACTTGATTAACAACAAAGGTTAGTCCTATACATGCCATTATCAACATTTAACTAAAAGAGTACCAAAAGGGCTTAGATAGTGTGGACGACTTCGACTTCGACAATCTCGAGTCCGATAGCTAACGAACAAAAATCTATAAAACAGAGAATTAAAGAAACGGAATAAGCATTAATGCTTAGTAAATTTTGAGTAACGAAATTATTTACGACTAAAGTATAGCGTTCATATGACTAAATGAATAATTTCATATATGCACATTCTCAAAATCATAATTTCTTCACGCTTCAACCAATATATTCATACACAGGGTATCAAACCTAACTAGAGGCCGGAAGCTCGTTAATCAATTGAGCGAGTACTATTTGAAAGGAATCAACCTTTCCGATGCATATACGAAACATACCTTATCGTTTGTATTTTATGAGCGTATTAATTGAAATTATTACAGCAAGATCGCTCGCTTCCAAACCCAAGTATCTTCGGGATTTAGCCGGATATAGCAACTCGCACAAATGCCTTCGGGTCTTAGCCCGGATATAGTCACTAGCATGAATGCCTTCGGGACTTAGCCCGGATATAGTCACTAGCACAAATGCCTTCGGGACTTAGCCCGGGTATAGCAACTACTCGCACAAATGCCTTCGGGACTTAGCCCGGATATAGTAACTTGCACAAATGCCCTCGGGACTTAGCCCGGATATCATCCGAATAATCAAGCACATATACCAATAAATCATGACACATCCATATTTCATTATCATAACTAGAATTCAAACACAAGACGCTTATCAACCATTACCATTTTCGGCTCAATAGCCACATACAAAGAGCATGATTTTGATTTGCTTTATAACATGATCTCTATACACATTCGGCTACCCTTCATAGGTATAAAATAATCACCTCAATATACAATTCAAGTAGAATCATTATATCACCGTTTATTTGTTATGCTTATATGTCATGACTTAATCAAATCATAAACTAAGTTTCATTACTCGAAAACTTACCTTGGATGTTGTCAAACGATTTCAACGACTATTCGATCACTTTTTCCTTTCCCTTATCCAACTTTGATCCTCTAAGCTCTTGAGCTAAATCAAACAATTTACTTCCCAATCAAACACAATCACACGGCATCCATATACATTTTAGAACCATTCTTAACATATTTACTACTCATTTACAATCAAAATACTCATATCACATTTATAAAACTACAAGCCGAATATACCTATACTTACCTTACTTAAACATCAACCCTCAATTTCTTTGACATAGCACATTCTCGAAAATGATAAGGCAATATAACAGCCTTTAATCCAACCTATAATTCATACATATCACATTCCAAGCATTCGTTCTATTCTATCACTTAACATACAAACATTACTCAATAACTTTCTAGTTCAAATTCGGCAATTACACCAATTCACTAGATGATTTATTATTATTGTTCATTTATTCAAACTACTTACAAATACCTTAAACTATCTCAATTAACAACCATTTTCTACCCGTCACGTTTACTCTACTTGAACCGAATGCACATAAAGTCCTTGGTCGAAACTCACTAAACACAAATCAGCCATAATCTTGTATTTAACTTGAGCATAACCTTATTTACCTTCCAAAAATCATAAAAATATCAAACTCTTAATATTTATGTGCAAAGTTAAATCTTAATATGATCCAACCTCCAACTCATTCATTTCAATCACTCACACGACATTTGTTCAATTCATTAGGCAAATCTATGTTTGGTCATTGTACTCATGAACATAACACATTAACACAAAATGTTTATAATGTGTTTAACCCATTGCATGGCCGGCCACTACCTAAAGTTTTGGGTAATTTGACATGCAAGGACAAGCATTTTCTAACATGCATCAATAGGCCACTTTAAATTTTGCCTAGCACATTTCTAAATTTTCTCACACAAGTCCTATTTAATAAAATTCACTTACAATTAACAAAATTCAAACATGAAATTTTCACACATGCATATATACATATAATAAGCATCAAATATGACGGTTAATTATTTTTTATGACTCGATTTTGTGGTCCCGAAACCACTTTCTGACTAGGGTCACATTAGGGCTGTCACAACTCTCCCCCACTTTAAGAAATTTTCGTCCCCAAAAATCTTACCGGTAAATAGGTTTGGGTAATGTTCTTTCATAGAGTTCTCGGTTTCCCAAGTAGCTTCTTCGATCCTGTGTTTGAGCCATAACACCTTTACTAAGGGAACCCTTTTATTTCGCAACTCTTTCACTTCATGAGCTAGGATACGTATCGGTTCTTCTTCATAACTCATATCGGATTGAATTTCAACCTCGGAGTGATTAATTATGTGCGAAGGATTAGATTTGTAACGTCGAAGCATCAAAACATGAAAAACGTTGTGAATCCTTTCGAGATCAGGGGGTAAAGTCAATCTATATGCCACTGGACCAACTCGTTCGGATATTTCATACTGCCCTATGAACCTCGGACTCAGTTTGCCCTTACGGCCAAATCTGAGTATCTTTTTCCAAGGTGAAACTTTAAGGAACACTTTATCTCCCACCTGATACTCAATGTCTTTTCGTTTCAAATCCGCGTACGACTTCTGACGATCTGAGGCTGCCTTCAGACTTTCACGGATTACTTTTACTTTCTGTTCAGCATCTTTAATCAAATCAACTCCAAAAATTTTACTTTCACCGAGCTCGGTCCAAAATAATGGTGTACGGCATTTACGACCGTACAAAGCCTCGTAAGGAGCCATCTTAGTACTTGATTGAAAACTATTGTTGTAAGCGAATTCAATCAAAGGTAAATACCGCTCCCATGAACCACTAAACTCAAGGATGCAACATCTCAACAAATCCTCGAGTATCTGAATTATCCGCTCGGATTGACCATCGGTCTGGGGATGAAAAGCGGTGCTAAAATGCAACTTGGTACCCAAAGCTTCTTGCAATTTCTTCCAAAATCGCGAGGTGAATCTCGGATCTCTATCCGACACAATAGAAATAGGTACCCCGTGTAGTTTTACAATTTGAGAAACATACAATTCAGCTAGTTTATCCAATGAGTAATCCGTACGTACGGGAATAAAATGAGCCGACTTAGTCAGTCTATCAACAACAACCTAAATCGCATCTTTCTTAGTTGCCGACAATGGCAACCCAGATACAAAATCCATCGTGACTAGATCCCATTTCCATTCAGGTATCATGATCGACTAAAGTAAACCTGTAGGCACTTGATGTTCCGCTTTCACTTGTTGACATATTAAACACTTTGAAACAAAATCGGAAATGTCTCGTTTCATACCATGCCACCAAAATTGACGTCTCAGATCGTTGTACATTTTCGTACTCCCCGGGTGAATTGACATTCAGCTACAATGAGCTTCGTTCAGAATCATCGAAATAAGTTCTGAATTTCTTGGAACACACAAACGACTTCTGAACCTCAAACAATCGTCATCATCAATTTGGAACTCTGATTCCGTATTCGAAACGCATTCAGCCCGTTTTGCAACCAATTCATCATCGACTTTCTGAGCTTCACGAATTTGGTGAATCAACAATGGTTTGGCCTTTAATTCCGCTACTAACACATTATCAGATAGAACAGACAAGTGTACATTCATCGCTCGTAAAGCAAACATTGATTTACGACTTAAAGCATCCGCAACCACATTAGCCTTTCCCGGGTGATAGTCAATGACAAGTTCATAATCTTTTAACAACTCAAGCCAACATCTTTGTCGCAGATTCATATCTCTTTGAGTCATCAAATATTTGAGACTTTTGTGATCCGAAAATACATGGCACTTCTCACCAAATAAGTAATGTCGCCATATTTTCAAAGCGAACACGATGGCAGCTAATTCGAGATCATGGGTTGGATAATTTTTCTCATGTGGCTTCAATTGCCTCGACGCATAAGCTACAACTCGACCTTCTTGCATCAATACACAACCCAACCCAAGTAAGGATGCATCACTGTAAATGACAAACTCTTTGCCTGATTCAGGCTGCACTAGTACTGGAGCTTCAGTCAAATAAGCTTTTAGTTGATCGAAACTTTTCTGACATTTTTCTGTCCATTCAAACTTAACATCTTTCTGAAGTAGTTTCGTCATTGGTGTGGCTATCATCGAGAAACCCTTTACAAACCGTCTGTAGTAACCGGCAAGTCCCAAAAAGCTCCGAACCTCAGTAATGTTTCTCGGAGGCTTCCAGTTAAGTATGGATGAAATTTTGCTCGGATCAACTTGAATACCCGATGCAGATACCACATGTCCCAAAAAGCTAACTTCTCTCAACCAAAACTCACATTTATTGAACTTAGCATATAACTGCTTATCCCGTAAAACCTGCAACACTAACCGCAGGTGTTCAGCATGATCGGTTTCATTTCTCGAATAGACCAAAATATCATCAATAAACACAACTACAAATCGATCCAAAAACGGTCTGAAGATCCGATTCATCAAATCCATAAATACCGCCGGGGCATTAGTGAGCCCAAACGGCATCACTAAAAACTCGTAGTGACCGTATCTCGTTCTGAAAGCAGTTTTGGGTATATCCAAATCTCGAATTCGCAACTGATAGTAACCCGATCTCAAATCTATCTTTGAAAACACTGAGGCTCCCTTTAGTTGATCAAACAAATCATCAATACACGGTAACAGATATTTATTCTTTATTGTCACTTTATTTAGCTGAAGATAGTCGATGCACAACCTCATGGTTCCGTCCTTCTTTTTCACAAACAATACTGGTGCACCCCAAGGTGAAAAACTCGGTCGAGCAAAACCTCTATCCGTCAACTCTTGCAACTGAGTTTTCAGTTCTTTTAATTCCGTTGGTGCTATACGATACGGAGCTATCGAAATCGGTGTAGTCCCAGGTACAAGTTTGATGCCAAACTCTACCTCCCGAACAGGTGGTAACCCCGGTAATTCTTCGGGAAAAACATCCGGATATTCACAAACCACTGGTACCGATTCAAGTTTCTTTCCTGATTTTTCATTATCAAGCACGTATGCAAGATACGCTTCACACCCCTTTCTCACATATTTTTGAGCTAACGTCGAGGATATTATTGTTGGTAATCCATTCAAGACAATAGACTCAACTCGGATTATCTCATTATTTGCACACCTCAAATCAATAGTCTTACTTTTGCAATTCACAACTGCATCATGTACGCTCAACCAATCCAACCCGAGAATAATATCAAATTCATCAAACGGTAAAAGCATCAAGTCAGCCGGAAAACAGGAGCCTCGGATTATTAATGGGCATTTCTTACACACCTTGTCGACAAGCACATAACGACCCAAGGGATTCGACACTCGAATTACGAACTCAGTAGACTCAACAGGTAAAGTCTTACTGGATATTAAGGTCTCACATATATAAGAATGAGTAGAACCAAGGTCAATCAAAGCAATCACATTAGTATCAAAGAGAGTGAAAGTACCGGTAATAACATCTGGCGAGGAAGCATCCTCGCGTGCGCGTATAGCATAAGCTCTAGCAGGAGCGCGAGCCTTAGATCTGGTTGTAGCATCTCTAGATCCTCTCTGACCGCCATTAGTGTTCCCCGCATTTTTAGATGGTCTACCTTGAGCAGTAGTAGCTCCTGGTTTCCCACTCTGATTTACGTTCTGTTCAAACAGTCTCGGGCAATCTTTAATAAAGTGGTCAGCTGATCCACACTTATAATAGGAGCGGTCATGGAATCTACAACTCCCCGAATGCCATTTACCACAATACTGGCACTCCGTTCTGTCTCGACGATCATTTCCAACACTGGCGACCGAAGTGACTCATGTACTCACAGGGGGTCGATCACGATCTCGTCTAGAAAAGCCCGAGGTGTCTCTAGATCGGCCTAAATCATCTCTAAATTTCTTCGATGACTGTTGAAAGGGCTTTCCTGAAGATCTCTTACGAAACTCCTTTGCTCCCATATCAGCTTTTCTTTTCTCCTTACTGAGCTCTTCGGCTTTGCAAGCTCTCTCGACAAGTACCACAAATTCTCTGATTTCTAAAATGCCAACATACAGCTTTATATCATCGTTCAGTCCATCTTCGAAACGTTTACACATCACAGCTTCTGAAGAAATGCATTCTCGCGTGTACCGGCTAAGCCTTACAAACTTTTGTTCATAGTCAGTAACTGACATGGAACCTTGTTTAAGTTCAAGAAATTCTTTCCGTTTTTGATCAATGAATCTCTGACTGATATACTTTTTTTGAAACTCGGTTTGGAAAAACTCCCAAGTTACTTGCTCTCTGGGCACAACAGAAATCAACGTATTCCACCAATAGTAGGCAGAATCACGTAGCAAGGAGATCGTACACTTTAGGCATTCATCGGGTGTGCAAGATAGTTCATCAAGTACCCGAATAGTGTTGTCCAACCAAAATTCAGCTTGCTCGGCATCGTCGCTATCTGTAGCTTTAAATTCAGTAGCCCCGTGTTTTCAGATTTTGTCAACTGGGGGCTTATTTAACCTTATCTAGTCAGTTACCGGAGGTATTACAGGTGCAGGGGTTGTATTAGTCGGGAATGGGGGTTGTGGAACAGCCATATTAGTTCGAATGTATTGGTTGAACCAATCATTCATCACGCTATAAAAAGCCTGTCTAGCTTCATCATTTTGATTACTAGCAATAGGTTGAGAGTCCACTGGTGCTGTCCCTTGTGCGGGAGCAGGCGCTACACTCTCAAGATCATCAGCTACTGCTCGGTTGGGATCATGATCCATTACTGTAAACAAACACATTTTTAACTGTCAGAAATCACCACACTATCAAATAGACACATAATGGCATGTATAGCTAGACCCGGACGTATTACGGTAGTCCTAAAATCGACTAAACCATGGCTCTGATACCAATAAAATTGTAATGCCCTACACCCGAGACCGTTGCCGGAGTCGAACACGAGGTGTTAACGAACTTAATTCATTTATTTACACAGTTCATTTTAAACTTTCCAGACAAGCTGGCTAACTGCGTCATTGTCACCTTAAAAATCATATCTCGAGTTCCAAAACTCGAAAACTGATTCAGTAAATTTTGCATAAAACTAGACTCATATATCCATCTACATATTTTTTTCTAGAATTTTTGGTCAGGCCAATTAGTACATTTTATTAGTTAAAGTCTCCCCTATTTCAGGGTTCGACTACTCTAACCTTCATGCATTACGACTTAGATATCTCCCTGTACAGGGCTTCAATACATATGCCGTTGGTTTCTAATGAAACTAGACTCAAAACGGAATCTGTACATATAAAGCATGACTTCTAATTATCTCTGGTTAATTTATGGTAAATTTCCAAAGTCAGAACAGGGGATCCAGTAATCGCTCTGGCCCTATTTCATGAAAACTTAAACATCTCATAAAGTACGGCTCATATGGTTGTTTCGATTCTTCCATATGAAAATAGACTCACCAAGGTTCGATTTCATAATTTCTTCATTATTTAATTACATTCCTAATATTTTTAGTGAATTTTCAAACTCACATCACTGCTGCTGTCAGCATCTATTTTAAGGTAAATTTCACCTATTTCGTAGTTTCCATGATTCAACTAGCCATTTGACATACATAGCACCAAATATGATTGTGATTAACCATTCCAATGGCTAATCAGTGCCAAGCATTTCCACACCTCTCAATAACCATATATATACAAAATGATTTTAATACTATGCTAAAAATATTTAAGCCATTTTCTCATGGCTATCCGAATATATACACATTACCAAAGGTACTTGATTAACAACAAAGGTTAGTCCTATACATGCCATTATCAATGTTTAACTAAAAGAGTACCAAAAGGGCTTAGATAGTGTGGACGACTTCGACTTCGACAATCCCGAGTCCGATAGCTGACGAACAAAAATCTATAAAACAGAGAATTAAAGAAACGGAATAAGCATTAATGCTTAGTAAGTTTTGAGTAACGAAATTATTTACGACTAAAGTATAGCGTTCATATGACTAAATGAATAATTTCATATATGCACACTCTCAAAATCATAATTTCTTCACGCTTCAACCAATATATTCATACACAGGGTATCAAACCTAACTAGAGGCCGGAAGCTCGTTAATCAATTGAGCGAGTACTATTTGAAAGGAATCAACCTTTCCGATGCATATACGAAACATACCATATCGTTTGTATTTTATGAGCGTATTAATTGAAATTATTACAGCAAGATCGCTCGCTTCCAAACCCAAGTATCGTCAGGATTTAGCCGGATATAGCAACTCGCACAAATGCCTTCGGGTCTTAGCCCGGATATAGTCACTAGCATGAATGCCTTCGGGACTTAGCCCGGATATAGTCACTAGCACAAATGCCTTCGGGACTTAGCCCAGGTATAGCAACTACTCAAACAAATGCCTTCGGGACTTAGCCCGGATATAGTAACTTGCACAAATGCCCTCGGGACTTAGCCCGGATATCATCCGAATAATCAAGCACATATACCAATAAATCATGACACATCCATATTTCATTATCATAACTAGAATTCAAACACAAGACGCTTATCAACCATTACCATTTTCGGCTCAATAGCCACATACAAAGAGCATGATTTTGATTTGCTTTATAACATGATCTCTATACACATTCGGCTACCCGTCATAGGTATAAACTAATCACCTCAATATACAATTCAAGTAGAATCATTATATCACCGTTTATTTGTTATGCTTATATGTCATGATTTAATCAAATCATAAACTAAGTTTCATTACTCGAAAACTTACCTCGGATGTTGTCAAACGATTTCAACGGCTAGTCGATCACTTTTTCCTTTCCCTTATCCAACTTTGATCCTCTAAGCTCTTGAGCTAAATCAAACAATTTACTTCCCAATCAAACACAATCACACGGCATCCATATACATTTTAGAACCATTCTTAACATATTTACTACTCATTTACAATCAAAATACTCATATCACATTTATAAAACTACAAGCCGAATATACCTATACTTACCTTACTTAAACATCAACCCTCAATTTCTTTGACATAGCACATTCCCGAAAATGATAAGGCAATATAACAGCCTTTAATCCAACCTATAATTCATACATATCACATTCCAAGCATTCGCTCTATTCTATCACTTAACATACAAACATTACTCAATAACTTTCGAGTTCAAATTCGGCAATTACACCAATTCACTAGATGATTTATTATTATTGTTTATTTATTCAAACTACTTACAAATACCTTAAACTATCTCAATTAACAACCATTTTCTACCCGTCACGTTTACTCTACTTGAACCGAATGCACATAAAGTCCTTGGCCGAAACTCACTAAACACAAATCAGCCATAATCTTGTATTTAACTTGAGCATAACCTTATTTACCTTCCAAAAATCATAAAAATATCAAACTCTTAATATTTATGTGCAAAGCCGAATCTTAATTTATCCAACCTCCAACTCATTCATTTCAATCACTCATACGGCATTTGTTCAATTCATTAGACAAATCTATGTTTGGTCATTGTACTCATGAACATTAGAATTTATCATTTGACTAACTAAAACCCTTCTCTTCAACAATTCTTCATAAAACATAAAAACCATAACCCAATCTCATCCTTTCATAACTAAAACCGAATGCTCAAACCATCACCAAGATTTTCATAATTTTGACATGGGTTATGAAAGAAACTAGCTAATTAACTAGAAACAAGCTTAAAGTTTAAAGAAAATCTAACACAAATGACTAACCTCCCTTAAGCTCCAAGTGACCGAACCTCCTCTTCTTTCTTCCTTCAATTCACGACAATGGAAGAGCATAGATGAAACAACTTTGTTTTCATCACCCCTCCCTTTTCATTACTTTATTACCAACCTTTTATTTTATTATTTTTAACATAACACTTTAACACAAAATGTTTATAATATGTTTAACCCATTGCATGGCCGGCCACTACCTAAAGTTTTGGGTAATTTGACATGCAAGGACAAGCATTTTCTAACATGCATCAATAGGCCACTTTAACTTTTGCCTAGCACATTTCTAAATTTTCTCACACAAGTCATATTTAATAAAATTCACTTACAATTAACAAAATTCAAACATGAAATTTTCACACATGCATATATACATATAATAAGCATCAAATATGACGGTTAATTATTTTTTATGACTCGGTTTTGTGGTCCCGAAACCACTTTTCGACTAGGGTCACATTAGGGCTGTCACACCCTCAATGGCTAGATTAAGCTTTAGGGGTTCTAAAAATACAAAAATGATCAAGTAAGGCTATGTAAATCACTTACTTTCAAAGATGGAGAGTGGCTAGAAATTTTAAGCTTCCAAAACCCTTAATTTGCTGGTATTTTCAGTGGAGAAGGAAATGAAAAGAAGATGATATCTTTTTCTCTTTCCTTTATTTTTATTTTATTCATTTAAGTCACCAAACAAACCTAATATTGACTTTTGACCTCTCTTGTCCCTCTATTTCCGGCCATTCTCCTAAAAAGGGTCTATTTGGCCTTTAAAGACTCCTAATTAAGGTTCCTTGGCAATTTAACACCTTTAGCTATCAAAATAGGACTTTTGCACTTTATGTGATTTAGTCTTTTTTCACAATTAAGCATGAAATCTATAAAATTAATTCAACAAAATTTTCATACTCTTATATAATTAAGCCACAACACATAAAATAGTATCAAAAATAATTTCTCTGACCTCAGGCTAGTGGTCCTGAAACCACTATTCTGACTAAGCCCAAAATCGGGCTATTAGACTTACAAATTCTCTTTCATACTCGATCACAGTCGTACGACCCTATTTCAGTTCTAGAAACTCTTTGTGCTTTTGATCGAGAAACCTCTAACTTGTGTATTTCTTTCAGAACTCAGTCTGAAAGAATTCCCATATGACTCTTTTTCTCAGTACCACTGATACTAGAGTATTCCACCACTGATACGCTATGTCTCTCAATAATGAAATAACACACTTTAAACACTTAACTGGCATGCAAGAAAGTTAATCAAATACTCGAATAGTGTTTTCAAGCCAAAATTCAACTCTCTCGAGATCATCATCAACAGTAGCTCTAAATTCTTAAGCCCTATTTTTTCATATCTTATAAATTGGCAGCTTAACTAATCGTAGAAGTTCCACACCTTGAGGAGCTATGGGAACCGGTTGGGAGTTAGGTGGGGGTAGAGGTTGTTGAGCAACCAGATTTGTTTGAACAAACTCCGTGAACCTCACATTCATCATTTGGAAAAAAGGCTTCTTTAGCCTCTCCTCCATGACTACTCGATACATTTCTAGATTTAGATAGCACTGTCCCTTGAGTAGGAGCTGGCGCATTACTCTTAATATCATCAGCTACAGCTCGATTGGGATCCATTTACTATACGAAAACACAATTTAAATTATTAGGAGTCATCACACTGTCACAGGTTATATATGGCATATATAGCTAGAATCTCACATACGCTACATTAGTCATAGAATCGACTAAACCTGTCTCTGATACCAATAAATGTAACACCCCTCACCCGTATTCAACACCATAATAGGGTTACGGAGCATTACCAAACTTATTACACATTTAAACATACATTTCACATACAATTTCATCAATTCAAATACAATTCAATGACTACCAATCATATTGTCCCTAATACGAGCCTACGAGGCCCTAAACATGCGTTGGGAATGGTTTGGGACTAAACTAATAACTTTGGAAACTCTTAGAATACTTAGAAAATTTTTCTCAAAAATAGGGGACACGTGCCTGTGTGACCCGATCGTGTGTTTCACACGACCAAAGACACGTCCGTGTCACAGGCTATGTGAACATTCAAAATGGAAGCACATGGCGTGTCCCAGCCTGTGTCTGACCTCGTGTAACTCTTTGACTTGGGTCACACGGCCAACACACACGCCCGTGTGCCCTAAAAATGGCTATACATGCCCGTGTGCCAAGTTGTGTGCTAGGCCATGCCAAACTTATAGGGTATACTGACTTATGCCACACGGCTAAGCAACACGCCCGTGTGTGAGGCCGTGTGGAACATACTGACATGGTTTCTATTTCAACACCAGGGGACATGTAACAGCCCAGTTTAGACCCTAGTCAAAATAGTGGTTTAGGGACCACAAATCCACGTCAGAGAAATGTTTAAATATTATTTCCTGTGTTTATGATGTGTGAATTAGCATGTGTGAAAGTCTCGTATGAAAATTTGAATGTTTGTGTGCTTAATTTAATAAAAAGGACCTAATCGCGTAAAATGTAAAAGCTATGTGCTAGATGTTAGAAGTGCCTATTTAACTTGGCTTTATAATTTAGAGGTCCTTAAAAGGGAAAAAAATGTCATTTAGATTATATGTTAATTAAAATAAAACGAAAGCTTAAAATAAGATCATTTCATGCTTATGTTGCCGAAATCATCAAAAGAAAAAAAAAGAAATACAAGCTAGGGTTCGGCCTTGATTTTCATTGATTAAGGTATGTGTTTAGATCAGTTTTTAATAATTTCTATGTTTTTGTAATCGTTTCTTCGTATACTATCAAAACCATGCCTCAATTTCTAATTGTAATGATGATTTTGAAATGTGCCATTGGTGAAATTATAAGCTTTGTAAAGTTAGTTGTTGATAATGAAAGTTTGTTGATGGGTTTACATGTTTTGTCTTTGGATTTTTAATGATTTTGAGTAAAATGGACTAAATTGTGAAAATAAGAAATTGAAGGATTAAAATGTGAAACAAATGAAATGTGTGGACTAGTATGAGTACTAGGAGAATTCGGCTAAGCTTGTGTACAAGCAAATTATGTGTATTTTGTGATTTAGGGACTAAAGTGTCGAAATGAGAAAATGTGATGGTTAGTTTGCAAAATGCCCTAATTGTGTGTATATGGATTGGTTTGAATGATTTAGTGAATAAAAGGATTAATTTTGAATAAATATAGATCAAGAAAAGAGTTAATTTTGAATAAATATAGATCAAGAAAAGAGGATTTTGAACTTAGACCGAGGGAAGTTGAAGATTATAGAGTAAACAGTCCGAGTCGACAATTTCGAGTACGAGGTAAGTTTGTACGTAAAACATGATATAGCAAATACATTTTTGATGCTTAGATTATACATAGATTGTATATATAATTGATTATGGTTGAATACGATGATAAATCAATGGTGTTTGGCACTAAGTGCGCGATTCAAAATAGCTTCGGCTATCTGAGGCACTAAGTGTGCAATACTTAGATAGCTTTGGTTAACTGAAATGGCACTGAGTGTGGAATCGTTCTAACTTTGGCTAACTCTTAAAGCACTAAGTGTGCGGATGTTAAAGCATGAGTAATCTCTGGAAAGTCTTAAAATATCTGAATAAGAGATGTGAAAGAAAATGAATAAATATAGGAAGGTTCAGGGATGTACAATACCTATGTGATAGATGATGTTATGCATATGAAGTTCATTGAATTGGTATAAATATATGAATGGTGTTGGTATATTGATAGATAAATTGAGAATTAATAAGTACCCCGGTGTTGATGTTTTACATTTTATAAACTGTTGATGATTTTTGGTATGAGCTTACTAAGCTTTTGAAAGCTTACTCTGTGTATGTTTGCATTGTTCTTATAGATATCAAAGCTACTGTGAGCTCGGGGATCATCAAGGATCGTCACCACACTATCGAATCTCATTTTGGTACCTTTTGAAAATGTATTTAGTAAAGTATGGCATGTATAGGCTAGAAGTACTTTGGATAGGTTTTGTAATGTTTATATTTAGTCATGTGATATGGTTTGATATGGTTGTGTTTATGTTTTGATTTTGGTATATGAAATGTGATGCAAAAGGATCTATTTGATGTGTTTATGAATGGCTAAGAGAAATGTTAAGTTTGGTAAGTTTTGGTATGAGATTTGTCATGAGTTTAGAGATTATGAGACCAAATGTTTTAATATGATTTGGTCTTATGTTTTGGCACAATTAAGTTGAGTTTATAAGCATGTAAATGGTTGATAATGTTATGAATGTTGTAAGGTTTGGTATAGAAATTAGCTGAAATTGTTGTGTAAACATGCTTGGTTTGGTACTTATAGGTTTGACCCATTTGGGGTGGCAAGTTGGCTATTCAAATGGCTTGTTTTTGTCCACACGGGCAGGGACACGAGTGTGTGTCTTAGCCATGTGCGACACACGGCTATGTTGCATTACCATGTGTCCCCTGGGGTACCCTAAAATTGTAAGTCAAGCTTGAGCACGGCTAAGGCACACAGGTGTGTGGCTAGCCGTGTGGCCCAAGTCAGATTCTACCACGGCCAAAGCACACGGGCGTGTCTTGTGGCCATGTCAGCAAGTCAGTATGTATGCCCTGTTTTGAAACAGTCTAGACACACGGGTGTGTCTAAAGCCGTGTAAGGCACACGGGCTTGTGACCTGTACTTGTTTGAAAATTGTTTAAATTTTGGAGAAATTTTGTATGTGTTTGGTTTAGTCCCGAACCCTTTCTAATACATGTTTAAGGTCTTGATGACCTATATAAGGGACTCTATATTAATGATTGATCTTTAATGCTTCGATGCCTATGAAATGAATGTTAATGTCCCGATTTTGTTTGATAATACCTTTAACCCTAGTTCGACAACAGATACGGGTTAGGGGTGTTACATTTTATTAGTATCAGAGCTATGGTTTAGTCGGTTTTAGGACTACCATAGCATATGTGAGTCTAGCTATGCATGGCATATTTATGAACTATGATAGTGTGATGAATCCTGACATTGAAACGTGCTTTTCTATAGCAAATGGATCCCAAACGAGCCGTAGCAGACGATGTCAAAAATAATGCGCCTGCTCCCACGCAAGGGACGGTGCTATCCGATTCGAGACTGGCTATGAGTAGCCGTGATGGTGAGGCTGGACAAGCCTTCTATCAGATGATGAACAATTGGTTTAGCTAATATATTAGATCCAATCCAGCTGTACAACAACCTCCACCTGCGGTCAATCCTCCATAAGCTCTTGTTATGCCATCAGTGAATCCAGTTCAGTTAAGTAAGCCTCCGATAGATAAGATTAGAAAGTATGGGGCTAAAGAGTTCCGAGCTACAACAAATAATGATGCTGAAAGAGCCGATTTTTGGTTAGAGAACACGATAAGAGTATTTGATGAATTATCTTTGAATCTTGAAGAATGCATAAAATGTGCCGTTTCACTACTAAGGGATGTGGCATACTATTAGTGGAAAACTTTTGTAAAATAGGGCCTAAATGGAACAGTGGTTGCGAAACCATGAATCCGAGATAGAAAAGTTTATTCCGATTAATTTTTATAATTTACTGAGTGATTAGATGCATGTGTTAGAGTATCGATGGAAAATTGTATAGATAGCATGCTTAATTTGCCTACTAGGGCTTAATTGCAAAAGTTGATAAATATGAGTTTTAGATGCTAAAGGATTAAATTGAAGAGAATAATTGAAGCAGAGGTCCTTAAATGGTAATTAGACCAATAGGTTTTCATCGACAAAAATGGACATACATAGATAAAAATAACTAAAGTTTTAATGAAGGGTAGTTTAGTCATTTGGTAATTAAAAGATTAAAATAGGGAAAAAGATGGCAAAATGTGACCATCTTCTTCATTAGGCCAAAATTTCAAGGGCTCTTCATAGCTAGGGTTTTGTCAAGCTTCCAAGCTTCATAGTAAGTGATTCCAAGCCCCATTTTTAATGTTCTTTACGTTTTTGAAGTCCCGGTAACTTGATTTAGCTTATTCTAGCAATAATTTAACCTAGGGTTCATATTTGGAAAAATACCCATTAGTGAAACATGTTTATTTTGATGTTTTATGGTAGAATATGAAGCTTGAAATTATGTTAAACGACTTGAGCTAAGTGATTTTAAGCGAAAATGAGTAAAACGACATAAGTGGTAAAAATACCTAATGGTCATAAGTACATGTTAGAGTGGGAATTTGATGTTGTCGTAGGTAAATAAATGATCAGCATGTCATAAAACATAAGAATTAGGGATAAAGTTTCATTTCCGAGCCTTGAGGAAAAAGTGTAAATATGTAAAAGTTTAGGGGTAAAATTATAATTTTTCCAAAGTTAGAGTGAAGGACTGTTTTGATAAATGTGAATATTAAATAAGTTTAATTTGCTATTATAGATCAAGAAGAATGAAATTCGGTGTTAGACCGAGGAAAGGAAAAGGTTGAGGACTAAATCAAAATATTTGATCGTATTTTGTATCGAGGTAAGTTTGCGATAAATAAATGCAATGTTTTATTATTTATAATTAATGATGTTATTTTTCAACATCTATATATTTATTTTGTAAATTTATTCATTGATGATTCAAGCAAGAATTGACGGAGAAATGATACTTAAAAGTCCCGGTTGAACCTTAGGAATGTGTAGGATACAAATGTCATGACATTAGAGTTTAAGGATACCAAGTAAGACCATGCCAAGGCATGGCATTGGTAAGTTTTACAAGGCAAGGAAATCATGTAAGACCATGTCAAGACATGGCATTGATAAACTATGATAAGCCAAAGATCCCATGTAAGACCATGCCAAGGCATGGCAATGGTGAGTTCATAAGGCAAGGATACCACGTAAGACCATGTCAAGACATGTAAATGGTAAGTTTAGAAAGGAAAGGTACATGTGTATCCTTAGTATTTCAAGTGGTTCAACAGAAAATTCAAAAAAGTGTACCAAAGGGAAGGTAAGATAAGTCCATGTTCGAAAGGTTCAGGTTATCTTGATAATTCATTTAGAATGCTGTTATTTATTTACATGCAAATTTACTAAGCTTTATGCTTACTCCTTTTCTTTTCTCTCTTTTTTATAGTATAGCAAAGAAAACTTGGAAAATCATAAGGACGTCAAAGATCGCCTCACACTATCAACGAGTTATCTCGGTATTTTGTGACTAGAAATACTTTAAGTTATGGCATGTATAAGGACTTGGCTATTTTGTGTGTATGTCCTTATGATATGATTAAAAAATGGCATGTGAATACTTGGTAATGATTAGCTTATGATATAGCTAAATAAGAACATGTTTTGGTATTATATATGCCTAAATGATGTTTGATGCAAAAAAAATTTGAAGGAGTAAGAGTTGGCCATGGAACAGTTAGGAAATAATAGCAGTGATGTGATTTTGGAAAATCACTAAAAAATTTTAGAAATGAAATTAAATCGTGAATGAGATATAGAATTAAAGCTTATTGAGTCTATTTTCATTGGAAAGAAATAGAGCAAGCAAATGAAGTCTATATTCTGAGATATTTAAATTTCTGTAAGACTAGTTTAGAGTGACTTCGTGATCCCTTGTTCCAAATTTTTTAAAATCACCAGAAATTGTAAAAAGATAATTATAAGTCAAAGTTTATATTTCTATATTCCTTAGTGAGTCTATTTTCATTAAAAACAAACGAAAACGTTATCTGATTTCTGTATAATGAGATAATTGATTTTTAGTGAAGAGAGGTCAGGTCCACTGAACTGCGAAACAGGGGAACATTTAATGAATAAACTGTACTAATTGGCCAAACCTAAAATTCTGGAAAAACTTATGTTAAGAATATATATGAGTCTATTTTCAGGGAAAATTTACGAATTTAAATTTCGAGTTTCGTAACTCGAGTTATAATTAATTTAGTGACTATTACGCAAATGGACAGTTTTATTATGAATAGTGAAATAAATTATTTTGATTTGTGTAAGTAATTGGAAAATTTTTAATGTTCCTGATTCGGTCCCGAACCGTTCCAATTGCACGTTTTAGGGCCTCGAAGGCCCTTTTTAGGGATGTATTGGATGAATGCGAGTGAATTAATTTTTTTAAAAAAATTTATGCCCCGAACAAGTAAGATAAGTCTGGTAACACCTCGTGCTTGACTCCGGCGACGGTCTCGGGTAAGAGGTGTTACAACTTTGACATTGATAGTTTCGAATGAGAGGGTTACCTGGGATTTCTTCCAATCGATATTTCAAAACAAATACATTAGTTATAGATTTATCGACCAAAAACGTAAAGAATTTCTTAAACTTAAACAAGGTCGTATGTCTATTACTGAATACGAGCAGGAATTTGTGAGGCTGAGTCAGTATGCTCGTGAATGCGTATCTACTGAGGGAATAATGTGCAAAAGATTCTAGGATGGTTTGAACGAAGATATCCATTTGTTAGTTGGGATTCTGGAGATCAAAGAATTTGTTGTACTTGTTGAACGAGCCTGTAAAGCTGAAGATCTCAGGATAGAGAAAAGAAAAGCTGATTCTGAAGCTAGAGATGTACGAAAAAGATCATCGGGCAAGCCGTTTCAGTTTGCAATAAAGAAATTTTGAGATGATAATAGCCATTCAAAGACTAGTGTGGGACATTCAAATAGAGATCGTGCTAAATCGCAATCGAGCTTTAAAGCTCCAGTTACGTCTGTTGCTAGTGTTGGTAATGCAAAGAATGAAAAACCTGAGTGTGATCAATGTGGAAGATGACATTTTGGAAAGTGCTGGGGAAAGAGGAATAACCGAGCTTGTTACAGTTGTGGTTCACAAAATCATTTTATAAAAGATTGCCCAGATTTTGTTGAAAAAGATAATATTCTGAATCAGAGGTCTAGTGGCAACGTTTCTCATGGTAGACCCCCTAGAAATACGGGAGATGTAAGTAGCAGTCAGAGAGGGACAAAAGATACAACGGTTAGATCAGAGGCTCGTGTACCTGCCAGAGCTTATGCTATCCGAGCTAACGAAGAAGCTTCGTCGGCAGATGTAATTATGGGTACATTCACTCTTTATGATACTTTTGTGATTGCTTTGATAGATCCTAGATCAACACATTCGTATATATGCATGAACTTAGTGAATAGTAAGACTTTTCCTATAGAGTCTACTGGATTTGTAATTAGAGTTTCGAATCCCTTAGGCAGATGTGTTTTGGTTGATAAAGTCTGCAAGAATTGCCTGTTAATGTTTCGAGACACTTGTTTTCTGGCTGATCTGATGTTGTTACCTTTTGATGAATTTGATATAATTCTAGGTATGGATTGGTTAACTTTGCATGATGCTATTGTGAATTGCAAACAGAAAACTATTGATTTGAGATGCAAAAATGATGAAATAGAGAGAATTGAATCTAGTGATTTGAATGGATTGTCTGCTGTGATATCTTCAATGAAAGCTTTGAGCATTGTCAGAAAGTTTTGTGAAGCCTACTTTGATTATGTGATTGATTCGAAAGTGTTAGAATAGAAAGTTGAATCAGTGTCTGTTGTATGTGAGTTTCTTGATGTATTTCCTGAAGAACTTCCAAGATTACCTCCGGTTAGAGAAGTTGAATTTGGCATTAAATTGGTACCTGGTACTACTCCGATTTCGATAGCTCCGTATAGAATGGCTCCAATGGAGCTGAAAGAATTAAAGTTACAGTTGCAAGAATTAACCGATAGAGGATTTGCTAGACCGAGTTTTTCACCTTGGGGTTCTCCACTTCTATTTGTGAAAAAAGAAAGACGGAACAATGAGAATGTGTATAGATTATCGTTAGTTGAACAAAGTGACTATCAAGAATAAGTATCCTCTGCCTCAAGTTGATGATTTTTTTGATCAGTTGAAAGGAACTGTTGTGTTTTCGAAAATAGATTTGAGATCAGGCTATTATTAGTTACGAGTGAAAGACTTAGACATTCTTAAAACTACTTTCAGAACGAGATACAACCACTATGAATTTTTAGTTATGCCTTTCGGATTAACTAACGCACATGCTATTTTTATGGATTTGATGAATAGAATTTTTGGATCGTATCTAGATCAATTTGTTGTTGTATTCATTGATGACATATTGATTTATTCACGTGATGAATCCAAACATGCCGAGCATTTGAGATTAGTGCTACAGATTCTGCGAGATAAACAGTTGCATGCGAAGTTCAGTAAATGTGAATTCTGGTTGCGAGAAGTTGGTTTTCTGGGTCATATTGTATCAACCTCTAGCATCCGAGTCGATCGGAGCAAAATTTCAGCTATTTTGGATTGGAAACCTCCGAGGAATGTCTCTGAAGTCTACAATTTTTTGGGACTTGTTGGTTATTATAAAAGATTCATAAAAGGTTTTTCGATGATTGTGACTCTGTTGACAAAACTACTTCAGAAAGATGTGAAATTTGTGTGGTCTGAAAAGTGTCAGAATAGCTTCGATCAGTTGAAAACTTTGTTGACTGAAGCTCCGGTATTGGTACAACCCGAATCGGGTAAAGAATTTGTGATATACAGTGATGCTTTGTTGATCGGTCTGGGTTGTGTTTTAATGCAAGAGGGCAAAGTCATTGCTGATGCTTCGAGACAGTTGAAGACGCATGAAAAGAATTATCCTGTGACAGCCCTAAATTGACCCTAGTCAGAAAGTGGTTTCGAGACCGCTAAACCGAGTCACCGAAGTATTTGAATATAATATTTATTGTCTAAAATATGTGAATATGAATGTGTGAAAGTTTTAAGCTTCGATTTAGTCGATTGCATGTGAATTTAGTTAATAGGACTTATGTGTGACACTTTTGAAATGTGATAGGTTAATCTATAAGGATCTATTAATGCATGTTAGAAAATGCTTGTACTTGCATGTCAAATTACCCAAAATTTTAGGTAGTGGCCGGCCATGCTATGGGTTAAAACATATTATAAACATTTTGTGTTAATACTTTGTGTTAGAAATAATAAAATAAAAGGTTAGTAATAAAGTAATGGAAATTGGGGTGATGAAAACAAAGTGAGAGTTTGGTTCTTCTTGGCCGAAAAACCAAGTAAAAGAAAGAAAGAAAGGTTTGAAGAAGTTCGGCCATGCTTGTAACTAGGTTGAGGTATGTTTGATGTTATTCCATGAAATTCATGCATATTTTTAGTTGTTAGTTTAAATTCTACCTAGCCCATGGTTTAAACTTTTGCTATTTGATGGAGATGATACTCGGCCATGGATGTTGTCTTTCTTGGTTGGTGTTTGATGTTGTGGTGATGAGGCATGAAGATGATTGAGTTTGAGTGCTTAATAAAAAGGATTGGATGTGAGTGTGTGTGAGAATTTGAAAAGGATGGGTCTTAGCAACTTCATGAGGTGTTCGGCCATGGTGCTAAAATGTTGTAATTGTGTTTAAACTTAAAATTATTTAGTTATATGGTTAGTATAGGTATGGATGACCGAATATGAGAGCATGAATAGATGAAGAGTTTTGTAATTATAAACAAAATTGGTTAATTGATATGTAGTAAATGTTAAGTGTTAAATGAAATGGAAATGATATCATATTGGAATATGTATATTCGACCACATGAATGAATGCATAGATTGATGTTGCATATATTCGGCCTTTAATTAAGGATGTAGGTGATAGTGATAGATTGATGTTGCACATTCGGCTATAGGTAAGCATATTGATGATTTTATCTTGACTTAGATAATCGGCTAAAGGAGAATATTGGCTAATATGTTGAAATTGATTCATGATTTCATATATATATGACTCTAATGTCTAATGTATATATGGGCTAAGTACCTTGAGTTTCTCTTTGATGTTCAAAATGATTAAATCAATTTATTTGTTAAATTAATCTCAAGAGCAAAGGGGAACTAAATCTGATAAAGGAAAGGAAAAAGTAATTGAATAGCCATTGAGTCGTTCGACAACATCCGAGGTAAGTCTTTGAGTAATGGAACTTAGTTTATGACTTGATTAAGTCGTGACATATAAGCATAACAAATAAACGGTGATATAATGATTCTACTTGAATTATATATTGAGGTGATTAGTTATACTTGTGACGGGTAGCCGAATGTGTATAGAGATCATGTTATAAAGCCAATCAAAATCATGCTCTTTGTATGTGGCTATTGAGCCGAAATTGGTAAGGTTTGATAAGTGTCTTGTGTTTGAGCTTTAGTAATGAAAATGAAATATGGATGTGTCATGATTTATTGATATATGTGCATGATTATTCGAATGATATCCGGGCTAAGTCCCGAAGGCTTTTGTGCTAGTGACTATATCCAGGCTAAGTCCCGAAGGCATTTGTGTTATTGACTATATCCGGGCTAAGTCCCGAAGGCATTTGTGCTAGTGACTATATCCGGGCTAAGTCCCGAAGGCTTTTGTGCTATTGACTATATCCGGGCTAAGACCCGAAGGCATTTGTGCGAGTTGCTATATCCAGCTAAATCCCGAAGGTACTTGGGTTTGGAATTGAGCGATCTTGCTGTAATAATTTCAATTAATACGCTCATAAAATCCAAACGATAAGGTATGTTTCGTATATGCATCGGAAAAGTTAATTCCTTTTTAGATAGTATTCGCTCTATTGATTAGCAACTTCCGGCCTTTAGTTCGGTTTGATCCCCTGTGTATGAGTATACTGGATGAAGTGTGAAGTAAGTATGATTTTGGGAATATGCGTATATGCAGCTATTCATTTAGTCATATGAACGCTATACTTTAGTCGTAAATAATTTCATTACTTGAACTTACTAAGCATTAAAATGCTTACTCTGTTACTTTGATTCTCTGTTTTATAGATTTTGTTCGTCAGCTACCGGACTCGGAAGTGTCAAAGTCGAAGTCATCCACACTATCTAAGCCACTTTTTGGTACTCTTTTAGTTCAATTTTGAAAATGGCATGTATAGGGCTGACCCTTGTTGTTAATTAAGTACCCTTTGGTAATGTGTATTCGTATAGCCATGCGAAAATGGCTCGTATATTTCGAAGTATAACATTATGGTCTTGTGATATGGTTATTAAGTGGTGTGGAAATGTTTGGTAATGACTAGCCATTGGAATGACCAATCATGGTCCTATTGGTGCTACGTACGTCATGGCTAATCGGGATTACCCTTGATAATAATGTATGTCAATTTGCTATTTGATTCATGGAAAATTATGAAATAGGTAAAATTTACCTTAAAATAGATGCTGACAGCAGCAGTGACGTAAGTCGGAAAAATCACTAAAAATAGTAGAAATGAAATTAAATAATGAATAAATTATGTAATCGAATCTTGATGAGTCTATTTTCATATGAAAGAAACAAAACGACCATATGAGCCGTATTTTATGAGATGTTTAAGTTTTCGTGAAACAGGGCCAGAGCGTTTTCTGGATCCCCTTTCTTGATTTTGAAAATTTACCATAAATTAACCAGAGACAATTAGAAGTCATGCTTTATATGTATGGATTCCTTTTTGAGTTTAGTTTCATTAGAAACAAACGGCATAAGTATTGAATCTCTGTACAGGGAGATATATAAGTCGTAATGCATGAAGGTCAGAGTAGTCGAACCCTGAAACAGGGGAGACTTTAACTAATAAACTGTACTAATTGGCCTGACGAAAAATTCTAGAAAAACATTTGTAGATGGATATATCAGTCTAGTTTCAGGAAAAATTTACGGAATTGTTTTTTGAGTTTTGGAACTCGAGATATGATTTTTAAAGTGACTGTGATGCAGTTAGCCAGCTTGTCTGGAAATTTTAAAATGAACTGTGTAGGCAAATGAATTAAGTCCGTTAACACCCCGTGTTCGACTCCGGTAACGGTCTCGGGTACGGGGCGTTACATATCCGACACAAGATCTTGACTTAGTCGCGATTGTGTTTGCTCTAAAGACTTGGAGTCACTACCTGTTCGGTGAGAAATGTCATGTATATTCTGATCATAAGAGTTTGAAGTATTTGATGACTCAGAAAGATCTGAATCTAGGACTTAGAAGATGGTTAGAACTGCTCAAATACTATGAACTTGTGATTGATTATCATCCGGGAAAAGTAAATGTTGTTGCTGATGCCTTGAGTTGAAAATCATTGTTTGCTTTGTGTGCGATAAATGCTCATTCGGTTCTGTTCAATGATGGTTCAGTTTTAGCTTAATTGAAAGCAAGACCTTTGTTCTTACAGTAGATTATCAAAGCTCAGAAGATTGATAATGGGATTTTAGCCAAAAGAGCTCAATGTGATTTAGAGTTTGATTCAGAATTCAGAGTTGATAAAGATAATTGTTTGAGATTTCGAGATCTAATTTGTGTTCCAAAAAATCTGGAGTTAATTCAGATGATTTTGAGTGAAGCTCATAATAGTCGATTATCTGTGCATTCGGGAAGTACAAAAATGTATAACGATTTGAAACAACATTACTGGTGGTCTAGAATGAAAAGAGATATTTTTGACTTTGTTTTGAAATCTTTGATTTGTCAGCAAGTTAAAGTTGAGCATCAGGTGTCATCTAGTTTGTTACAACCGATTATGGTTCCGGAGTGGAAATGAGATCGAGTGACAATAGACTTTGTTTTGAGTTTGCCCTTGTCTTCGAGAAAGAAAGATGCAATCTGGGTTGTAGTTGACCGATTCACGAAATCTGCTCATTTTATTCTGGTTCGATCTGATTACTCACTTGATAAATTAGCTGAGTTATACATTTCTGATATCGAGAGATTGCATGGTGTGCCATTGTCTATAGTGTTAGACAGAGATCCCTGATTTACATCGTGATTCTGGAAGAAATTGCAATATGCTCTGGGTACTAAATTACACTTTAGTACCACTTTTCATCCGCAAAAGGACGGTCAATCCGCATTTGTCTGACAAATAATTTTATATCTCGGTCGGGAGTCGTCACACTATCATAGTTCAATATGACATGTATAGCTAGACTCTTACTGAATATTTTAAAAACTGATTATACCTTTGCTCTGATACCAATAAATGTAATACCCCTTACCCGAGACCGTCGCCGGAGTCAAGCATGAGGTGTTACCTAACTTAACTTACTAATTCAAGGCATAAAATTTGCTTTTAAAATTAATTTATTTACATTCATTGAATATGTCCCTAAAAAGGGCCCTCGAGACCTTAAAACATGCAATTGAAACGGTTCAGGATCAAACTGGGAACATTAAAAATTTTACGA
Organism: Gossypium hirsutum; assembly: GCF_007990345.1. NCBI lineage: Eukaryota > Viridiplantae > Streptophyta > Magnoliopsida > Malvales > Malvaceae > Gossypium > Gossypium hirsutum. Next base: position 51,216,300 of record NC_053433.1, on the reverse strand, counting down.
ATGCTTAGACAAATCAAAACAATTTATTTCATTTTTCCTTATAAAACTGCCCACCTGCATCATAGTCACTAAATAAATCATAACTCGAGTCACAAAACTCAAAATTTAAATTCGTGAATTTTACCTGAAACTAGACTCATATATCTTTATATTAATTTTTTTGCAGAATTTTTGGTCTAGCCAATTAGTACAGTTTATTAGTTAAAGTTTTCTCTGTTGCACTGTTTAACTACTCTGACCTCTCCTCACTACAAATCAATTTTCTCCCTATACAGAATTCAAATAAGGAATCTAGAAAGTAGATTCACTAAGGAATCTAGAAATATAAGCTATAACTCCTAATTCTTTTTGAACAATATTTGGTGAATTTATAAATTCAGAATAGGGGATTCAGAAATCGCTCTGGCCCTGTCTCACTAAAATTCAAATATCTCTTAATATATACTTCTTTTGCTTACTCTGTTTCTTCCATATGAAAATAGACTCAATAATATTTAATTCTATATCTTATTGATCACCTAATTCCATTTTTACTATTCTTGGTGATTTTTCAAGATCACGTCACTGTTGTTGTTAATATTGTTTTAATCGTAATTTCACTTTTTCATGATATCTTTGTATTAACTACCATTTAGGCATACATAACATCGGAACAAGTTCTTCATTAGCCATTTCAATAGCTAATCATTATCAAATATTTACATACCATTCTTTAGCCATATCATAAGGACATGCACACAAAATGGCTAAGTCCCTATACATGCCATAAACTAGAACGTTTGTAAACGAAGATACCCATTTGTAACTTGATAGTCGATAGTGTGAAGTGATATCCAACAATCTCCAACTCGAGCTTGCTGTTAAGTACTCTGAAACATGGGAAACCAAAAGAAGTAAGCTTATAAAGCTTGGTAAGTTCACATGTAAGATAATAAGCATTAGCAATCAATTTAGCTTACTAATATGCTGTCATAATTTGCTTAAATAATGTTTAGTTCTTACTTTCCCATCTTACTCATCGGTAACCTTTCCAAAGGCTCAGAATACAAAAGGTACCTTACTTAATAGCTTGCTTACATACCTACAACATCTCACTTAACACATGAGTACTCTTTCATAATGTAGGCATATTGTCAATCATGTCATAAAGTGTCACAAGCATAACTGAAAACTCATACTTACTTAATACTTGATAATTTCAATTACTTACAATCTCAATATTAAATAAGCCTTAAATGCATACCTGTACACTTTCTTCATGTTCTCACCTTGTTATTTCTTTGACTTACTCTTTGGATTACTCAGGAACCTTTTCCTTTTTGAACTTACCATTACCATGTCTTGACATCATCTTACGTGGTATCATTACTTTATGAACTCACCAATGCCATGCCTTGGCATGGTCTTACATGGGGCCTTTGCCTTATAGTAACTCATCAATGCCATGTCTTGACATGGTCTTACATGATTTCCTTGCCTTCTAGAACTTATCAATGCCATGCCTTGGCATGGTCTTACATGATATCCTTGTCTTACCAAATGCCATGTTCCAAACATGGTCTTACATGGTATCCTTGTCTTAGTGTTAATGCCACATCTTGATGTGGTCTTACATGGAGTCCTTAATCAATGCCAATGTCATGTCTTGACATGGTTTTACACGAGATCCTAGCCATACCAATGCCATGGTCTTACATGGTATCCTTAACCGTCAATTCCTCCTTAAGTGCCATGTTATGAACATGGACTTTTTTTCAATTCTTCCTTAATTGCCATGGTACAACGATGATGTGGTACCTTGCTTTATGAACTCACCAATGCCATGCCTTGGAATGGTCTTTCATGCGGCCTTTGCCTTATAGTAACTCATCAATGCCATGTCTTGACATGGTCTTATATGATTTCCTTGCCTTCTAGAACTTATCAATGCCATGCCTTGGCATGGTCTTACATGATATCCTTGTCTTACCAAATGCCATGTTCCAAACATGGTCTTACATGGTATCCTTGTCTTAGTGTTAATGCCACATTTTGATGTGGTCTTACATGGAGTCCTTAATCAATGCCGATGCCATGTCTTGACATGGTCTTACACGAGATCCTAGCCATACCAATGCCATGGTCTTACATGTTATCCTTAACCATCAATTCCTCCTTAAATGCCATGTTATGAACATGGACTTTTTTTTCAATTCTTCCTTAATTGCCATGGTACAACTATGGACTTTAAGATATCAATGCCTTGTCAAGTCATAGCTGAAACATACTTGCTCAAATTCTCAAGGTTAGTCGCATAACTCAATAACAGCAATACTAATAACATTAATTACATAATAATAAAATGCTACTCAACTTATATACTTACATCCTCAATGTCACCATATCATCAACTTAACTTATTCTCATCAAACTATGCTAGTCAATAATTTATTGTTATCATACAAAGCCGTAATACAAAATATAGTCTTACATATAAATTATACAAGTTCTCTTTCCAATATTAAATTATTATGGCCAAAATATCAATGTATCATTCAAATATGCATAATTAAATGCTTATTAAACATATGAATTTACCTTGATACCAAAACGACCATTTTACCAACTTTCCTGATTTTCAGTTTTTCTCCCGTTCTAGGTCCAAATCTCACTTTTCGGGATCTAAAACATCATATTTCACTAATTTAATTAATGTACTATTCAAAACATTCCCCAACTCAAACTTTGGCAAAATTACAATTTTGCTCCTAAACCTTTGCAGAATTATGATTTTGCCCCTGGGCTAGGAAATTATAATTTATCCATTTTGCTTATGTTTTATGACACACTGAACATTTTTCCTTTCTATGGCAACATCAATTTCCCACTCTATCATGTACTTATGAACATTAGGTATTTTTACTTATTATGTCATTTTACTCGTTTTCACTTAAAATTGTTTAGCAAAAGTTGTTTAACATAATTTCAAGCGTCATATTCTACCATAAAACATCAAAATAAACACATTTAAACTATGGGTATTTTTCCAAATATGAACCTTAGCATGAATTATTGCTGGAATAAGCTAAATCAAGTTACCTGGACTTCAAAAACATAAAGAACATTAAAAATGGGGCTAGAGCGGACTTACTATTGAGCTTGGAAAGCTTGGAAACCCTAACCGTGGCTTCCCCCATGCTATATTCAGCCTCCATGAAGAAGATGGACCAGTTTTGGCTTTATTTTCCCTTTTTAAATCTTTTAATTACTAAATTACCACAATGCCCTTAAAGGCTTTTCTTTTAAATTTGTCCTATTTTTGCCCATTTTTGTCCAAACTTATGTCCAAACTTAATATAATGGTCTAATTACTAAATAAGGACCTCTACTTTAAGAACCCATTTCAATTAAATCCCCTTTATTATCTAGAACATAGATTTTGCTAATTTTACAATTTATTCCTAATTATCAAATTAGGCACTTATACATAAAATTTCTTCATGAACTTTTCACACAATTATTCAATCAATGAATAAACCTTAAAAATTAATTAGAATAATTTTTTTGACCTCAGATTCATGGTTTCACAACCACTATTCCGTTTAGGCCCTATTTCGAGTTGTTACATTTCTCCACCCTTTAGGGATTTTTGTCCCCGAAAATCTTACCAACAAATGGATTCGAAATTGATTTCCGACAACACTTTCAAATTCTACAAATTTCTCTTCCTCAATTCAACTATTAGTACAAAGGTGACCTGCAGTAACATTTAGTAATCTCATGGTCAAAACTTACTGTAGCTTTCTTCTGAAGTCACGGTGCAACCCTGGATTTCCAGCCATAACAACTAAAATTTACACTCTGAATGAATTGACAACCTCAAAATGAATAACTCAAATAATCATTCAGTAGAAAAAATCATTCGTACTGAGAAGAATACACAAACTTCTTCGAGCAATCAACCATAGCTCATTTAACCTTTCGGTGATAATGTTAATTCTGTTGCACAATTCTTTGAAATACCCTCACATTTTCACACAAACATCAGTACTAACTCTAATAGCTTCTGAGATACTTGAAAATCAGCTTTAACTCTCTAAAGGTTCAAGTATCGGATTCAAAGTCTAGTACATAACATTTCAAAGTCTTACTAGTATAACTAAATCAAGTTATCATCCATCTCTATACTTCTCAAAAAATCAAATAATTATCACTGTGCTAGACATCATAACTGTCGAAAAATCTCTTGATTTCTCATTAAACATTTCTAGAAACCATAAACTCTTTATCCAAACCAAGCTGAATCATAATGGATACTTCAATTGCCAATATCTTCAACTGTTTATACTTTATTAGCATGAATTCAAGCCAAACTAAACTTCATACAATGAGAACTTTAACAATTAGACAACTTGGATTTGCAGAAATATACCTCTGATGCAACCATTCTGGTTGCGTATACAACTCTGTACCATAACCTCTAGAATATGTACTATTTACTCGGGTCATTTATCTATTTATACATGAAAAATTAGCATTTACCTCTGAAGCCATGAATAATTCAAACATACATATAACTCAATCAACTGCTCAACTGAATCAGTCTCAACTAAAAGACAATAACTTTTCAAAAACTATTCTTCTGTATGCTGTCATGATATCTCAAACATACATTCTGTCGTGATTTCTTCAAAGAGCTAATCACAAATCATTATTACCGCATAACTCGAAAGAACATAGCATTCTGTCTTTAATTCACTGATACATATATTAAGATTATGCAAAAAATGAAAATCAATACACATGTCTGAATTGAACTACATTGAGGCCATAATACTCATACTACTCAAAAATCATAATGCCATAATAGGATTGTCTTCTCAATTACTTTAGTAAATAATGTCCCGGGTGAAAATAAAACATCTTGATCATCTGAGAGATTTAAACACAAATTTCAATAACAACCAATGCAAAAGTAGAATCTTTATACCTCTGATAACTATACCTCTGTACTTTCATTATCAGGCCTGAACTCGTAATCATCATAAACATACTCATAATAAAAAGAAACCATTTTCATCAATAGAGCATTTTCTGCTAATGTCTCATGGCTGATACTTCAAACAATAATTTATTAATAAAATCGAGATAATAAAATCTCAGAACATGGAGCTGCACAGAATTCCCGGTAACCACATCTCATGTAGAATAGTTAAGGTTTCAATAGCATCTCAGAAAATTTCCAGAAGGAAAGGATAATACTCACAATCACTGGGAACAACTATGACAGAAGCCATAAAATTTTCCTTTACTTTCATTAAGCAATAGTTAATAATACAGATCACTAACATCATACAGATTTACTGTGTAATGCCCCGCACCCGAGACCGTTGCCGGAGTCGAACATGAGGTGTTAACGAACTTAATTCATTTATTTACACAGTTCATTTTAAAATTTCCAGACAAGCTGGCTAACTGCGTCATTGTCACCTTAAAAATCATATCTTGAGTTCCAAAACTCGAAAACTGATTCCGTAAATTTTTCCTGAAACTAGACTCATATATCCATCTACAGATTTTTTTCTAGAATTTTTGGTCGGGCCAATTAGTACAGTTTATTACTTAAAGTCTCCCCTATTTCAGGGTTCGACTACTCTGACCTTCATGCATTACGACTTAGATATCTCCCTGTACAGGGCTTCAATACATATGCCGTTTGTTTCTAATGAAACTAGACTCAAAAAGAAATCTGTACATATAAAGCATGACTTCTAATTTTTCTGGTTAATTTATGGTAAATTTCCAAAGTCAGAACAGGGGATCCAGTAACCGTTCTGGCTCTGTTTCACGAAAACTTAAACATCTTATAAAATACGGGTCATATGGTCGTTTCGCTTCTTCCATATGAAAATAGACTCATCAAGGTTCGATTACATAATTTATTTATTATTTAATTATATTCCTACTATTTTTAGTGAATTTTCAAATTCACATCACTGCTGCTGTCAGCATCTATTTTAAGGTAAATTTCACCTATTTCATAGTTTCCATGATTCAACTAGCCATTTGACATACATAGCACCAAATATGATCGTGATTAACCATTCCAATGGCTAATCATTGCCAAGCATTTCCACACCTCTCAATAACCATATATATACAAAATGATTTTAATACTATGCTCAAAATATTTAAGCCATTTTCGCATGGCTATCCAAATATATACACATTACCAAAGGTACTTGATTAAGAACAAAGGTTAGTCCTATACATGCCATTATCAACGTTTAACTAAAAGAGTACCAAAAGGGCTTAGATAGTGTGGACGACTTTGACTTCAACAATCCCGAGTCTGATAGCTGACGAACAAAAATCTATAAAACAGAGAATTAAAGAAACGGAATAAGCATTTAATGCTTAGTAAGTTTTGAGTAACGAAATTATTTACGACTAAAGTATAGCGTTCATATGACTAAATGAATAATTTCATATATGCACATTCTCAAAATCATAATTTCTTCACGCTTCAACCAATATATTCATACATAGGGTATCAAACCTAACTAGAGGCCGGAAGCTCGTTAATCAATTGAGCGAGTACTATTTGAAAGGAATCAACCTTTCCGATGCATATATGAAACATACCTTATCGTTTGTATTTTATGAGCGTATTAATTGAAATTATTACAGCAAGATCGCTCGCTTCCAAACCCAAGTATCTTCGGGATTTAGCCAGATATGGCAACTCGCGCAAATGCCTTCGGGTCTTAGCCCGGATATAGTCACTAGCATGAATGCCTTCGGGACTTAGCCCGGATATAGTCACTAGCACAAATGCCTTCGGAACTTAGCCCGGGTATAGCAACTACTCGCACAAATGCCTTCGGGACTTAGCCCGGATATCATCCGAATAATCAAGCACATATACCAATAAATCATGACACATCCATATTTCATTATCATAACTAGAATTCAAACACAAGATGCTTATCAACCATTACCATTTTCGGCTCAATAGCCACATACAAAGAGCATGATTTTGATTTGCTTTATAACATGATCTCTATACACATTCGGCTACCCGTCATAGGTATAAACTAATCACCTCAATATACAATTCAAGTAGAATCATTATATCACCGTTTATTTGTTATGCTTATATGTCATGACTTAATCAAATCATAAACTAAGTTTCATTACTCGAAAACTTACCTCGGATGTTGTCAAACGATTTCAACGGCTATTCGATCACTTTTTCCTGTCCCTTATCCAACTTTGATCCTCTAAGCTCTTGAGCTAAATCAAACAATTTACTTCCCAATCAAACACAATCACATGGCATCCATATACATTTTAGAACCATTCTTAACATATTTACTACTCATTTACAATCAAAATACTCATTTCACATTTATAAAACTACAAGCCGAATATACCTATACTTACCTTACTTAAACATCAACCCTCAATTTCTTTGACATAGCACATTCCCGAAAATGATAAGGCAATATAACAGCCTTTAATCCAACCTATAATTCATACATATCACATTCCAAGCATTCGCTCTATTCTATCACTTAACATACAAACATTACTCAATAACTTTCTAGTTCAAATTCGGCAATTACACCAATTCACTAGATGATTTATTATTATTATTGTTCATTTATTCAAACTACTTACAAATACCTTAAACTATCTCAATTAACAACCATTTTCTACCTGTCACGTTTACTCTACTTGAACTGAATGCACATAAAGTCCTTGGCCGAAACTCACTAAACACAAATCAGCCATAATCTTGTATTTAACTTGAGCATAACCTTATTTACCTTCCAAAAATCATAAAAATATCAAACTCTTAATATTTATGTGCAAAGCCGAATCTTAATATGATCCAACCTCCAACTCATTCATTTCAATCACTCACACGGCATTTGTTCAATTCATTAGACAAATCTATGTTTGGTCATTATACTCATGAACATTAGAATTTATCATTTGACTAACTAAAACCCTTCTCTTCAACAATTCTTCATAAAACATAAAAACCATAACCCAATCTCATCCTTTAATAACTAAAACCGAATGCTCAAACCATCACCAAGATTTTCATAATTTTGACATGGGTTATGAAAGAAACTAGCTAATTAACTAGAAACAAGCTTAAAGTTTAAAGAAAATCTAACACAAATGACTAACCTCCCTTAAGCTCCAAGTGACCGAACCTCCTCTTCTTTCTTCCTTCAATTCACGGCAATGGAGGAGCATGGATGAAACAACTTTGTTTTCATCACCCCTCCCTTTTCATTACTTTATTACCAACCTTTTATTTTATTATTTTTAACATAACACATTAACACAAAATGTTTATAATATGTTTAACCCATTGCATGGCCGGCCACTACCTAAAGTTTTGGGTAATTTGACATGCAAGGACAAGCATTTTCTAACATGCATCAATAGGCCACTTTAACTTTTGCCTAGTACATTTCTAAATTTTCTCACACAAGTCCTATTTAATAAAATTCACTTACAATTAACAAAATTCAAACATGAAATTTTCACACATGCATATATACATATAATAAGCATCAAATATGATGGTTAATTATTTTTATGACTCGGTTTTGTGGTCCCGAAACCACTTCCGACTAGGGTCACATTAGGGCTGTCACATACTGTCAACCATCCATCTGCATACTGAAATAGAAAACTAGAATAGATAGAGCAATATCAATCACAGCTCAAACAAACTATAATGCTTTCATCTGTCTGTAAATTTAACTAACATTCTCATACTGCAGGAATTGCATCTATGATCTTCATATATTTATATATATCTCTGAAAGTAAATGTACACATATAATAGTCGAAAAATATTTTTCTATAATTTCTCAACTATAAACTCTACATTCAACTATTAATACAACTTAATTATTATTCCTTTATCTAATTCTGTCATTACTAAATTCACATTATCCCATTCACTGTTGGAATTTATTCAGAAGAAAATATAGCAATCATATACCTTACACATCATACTTGAATGAGTGCATTAGCTGAGCCTGACCTTTCTTTTACTGCGACATTTCAGTTATCTGGATGATTTTATTATTAACCTGACATCCTTTCTACAACTGTGTTCATTTGCTAAATCATTCTCGACTCTGATTACATCGTCAATAAATCTGTCACTAAACTCTTTAGTTTTCCACTTTAGCCTATTCAATCTGAATTTCATGAAATCTCATTTTGAATTACCTTACTGATAAGGGGGGTGAGGTTGTGACACCTCTGACTTACCTCTTACATACTCATTCATATAACTTAACACTCATCATATTAAAATATTATCAAAATTATACAATTTGCTTCAAGCAACTTAACATGCATGTTCATAATACAATGACTTCATGATCATCTTATCCAAATTAGTGCACTTATAAATGCATTCATAAATCTTGAGTAAAATTACTCATAACATTCACTTAACTTCTCTAGTTATACATATAGCATCATACAAATGCCAATTTAACATGAACACTTATCTCAATATAAACTTTCCTTTCATCTTATCTCATCTTTCATATTTCCCGAACAATTCCTATTCACAATGCATTCATTATCACATAAACATCATGAACCATTATTCTTACATTTTATGAGCATCAACTCATCATAAACATACTGTCTGTACTATCAAACTTAGCTCGGTTGGGGTGTGCATCTGTCTGACAAAACATTTTATATCTGGGTCGGGAGTCGTCACACTATCGTAGTTCAATATGGCATGTATAGCTAGACTCTTACTCATACTGAATGTTCCAAGAACCAATTAAACCTTTACTCTGATACCAATAAATGTAACACCCTTTACCCAAGATCATCGCCGGAGTCAAGCACGAGGCGTTACCTGACTTAACTTACTAATTCGGGGCATAAAATTTGCTTTTAAAATTAATTTATTTACATTCATTCAATATGTCCCTAAAAAGGGCCCTCGAGACCCTAAAACATGAAATTGAAATGGTTCGAGACCAGACCAGGAACATTAAAAATTTTCTAAATATTTAGACAAATCAAAACAATTTATTCCGTTATTCCTTACAAAATTGTTCACCTGCATCATAGTCACTAAAGAAATCATAACTCGAGTCAAAAAACTCAAAATTTAAATTCGTGAATTTTCATGAAACTAGATTCATACATCTTCTTACTAATTTTTTTCCATAATTTTTGGTCTAGCCAATTAGTACAGTTTATTAGTTAAAGTTTCCCTTATTGCACTGTTTGACTACTCTGACCTCTCCTCACTACGAATAAATTTTCTTCCTCTACAGAATTCAAATAACAATGCTGTTTGTTTGTCTTGAAAGTAGGTTCACTAAGGAATCTAGAAATATAAACTATAACTCCTAATTCTTTTTGTACAATATTTGGTGAATTTATAAATTTAGAATAGGGGATTCAAAAATTGCTCTGACCCTATCTCACTAAAATTCAAATATCTCTTAATATACACTTCTTTTGCTTACCCTGTTTCTTTCATATGAAAATGGACTCAATAATATTTAATTATATATCTTATTCATCACCTAATTCCATTTCCACTATTCTTGGTGATTTTTCAAGAACACATCACTACTGCTGTTCAATACTGTTTTAATCCTAATTTCACTTTTTCATGATTTCTTTGTATTAACTACCATTTAGGCATACATAACACAAAAATAAGTTCTTCATTAGCCATTTCAATAGCTAATCATTATCAAATATTTACATACCATTCTTTAGCCATATCATAAGGACATACACACAAAATGGCTAAGTCCCTATACATGCCATAAACTAGAACGTTTGTAAACGAAGATACCTATTTGGTAACTTGATAGTCGATAGTGTGAAGGGATCTCCGACAACCTCCAACTCGAGCTTGCTTTTAAGTACTCTGAAACATGGGAAAGTGAAAGAAGTAAGCTTATAAAGCATGGTAAGTTCACATGTAAGATAATAAGCATTAGTAATCAATTTAGCTTACTAATATGTTGTCATAATTTGCTAAAATAATGTTTAGTTCTTACTTTCCCATCTTACTCATCGGTAACCAACCTTACCAAAGGCTCAGAATACAAAAGGCACCTTACTTAATAGCTTGCTTACATACCTGCAACATCTCACTTAACACATGAGTACTCTTTCATAATATAGGCTTATTGCCAATCATGTCATAAAGTGTCACAAGGATAATTGAAAACTTATCACTTACTTAATACTTGATAATCTCAATATTAAATAAGCCTTATATGCACACTTGTACTCTTTCTTCATGTTCTCACCTTGTCGTTTCCTTGACTTACTCTTTGGATTACTCGAGAACCTTTTCCTTTTTGAACTTACCATTGCCATGTCTTGACATCGTCTTACGTGGTATACTTGCTTTATGAACTCACCAATGCCATGCCTTGGCATGGTCTTACATGGGACCTTTTCCTTATAGTAACTCATCAATGCCATGTCTTGACATGGTCTTACATGATTTACTTGCCTTGTAGAACTTATCAATGCTATGCCTTGGTATGGTCTTACATGATATCCTTACCTTACCAAATGCCATGTTCCAAACTTGGTCTTACATGGTATCTTTGTCTTACCAAATGCCATGTTCCAAACAAGGTCTTACATGGTATTCATGCCTTAGTGTCAATGCCACATCTTGATGTGCTCTTACATGGTATCCTTGTCTTAGTGCCAATGCCACATCTTGATGTGGTCTTACATGGAGTCCTTAATCAATGCCGATGCCATGTCTTGACATGGTCTTACATGAGATCCTTGCCTTACCAATGCCATGTCTTGACATGGTCTTACATGGTATACTTAACCGTCAATTCCTCCTTAAATGTCATGTTATGAACATGGAATTTTCTGTCAATTCTTCCTTAATTGCCATGGTACAACCATGGACTTTGAGATATCAATGCCTTGTCAAGTCATAGCTGAAACATACTTGCTCAAATTCTCAAGGTTAGTCGCATAACTCAATAATAACAATACTAATAACAATGATTGCATAATAATAAAATGCTACTCAACTTACATACTTACATTCTCAATGTCACCATATCATCAACTTAATTGATTCTCATCAAACTATGCTAGTCAATACTTTCTTGTTATCATACAAAGCAATAATACAAAATATGGTCTTACATATAAATTATACAAGTTCTCTTTCCAATATCGAATTATTATCGAACATTAATCATTATATCTGAATCTCAATACTAAAGTATTTATGGCCAAAATATCAATTTATCATTCAAATATGCATAATTAAATGCTTATTAAACATATGAACTTACCTCGATACCAAAACGACCATTTTACCAACTTTCCCGATTTTCAATTTTTCTCCCGTTCTAGGTCCAAATCTCACTTTCCAGGATCTAAAATATCATATTTCACTTATTTAATTAATGTACTATTCAAAACTTTCCCTAGCTCAAACTTTGACAAAATTACAATTTTGCCCCTAAACCTTTGCAAAATTATGATTTTGCCCCTAAACTAAAAAATTAAAATTTATCCATTTTTCATATGTTCTATGACATGCTAAACATTTTTTCCTTCTATGGAAGCATCCGACTCTAACATGTACTTATGAACATTAGATATTTTTACCGATTATGTCGTTTTACTTGCTTTCACTTAAAATCGCTTAGCAAAAGTTGTTTAACATAATTTCAAGCTTCATATTCTACCATAAAACATCAAAATAAACACATTTAACCTATGGGTATTTTTCCAAATATGAACCCTAGCATGAATTATTGCTAGAATAAGCTAAATCAAGTTACCGGGACTCTAAAAACGTAAAGAACATTAAAAACGAGGCTAGAACGGACTTACTATTGAGCTTGGAAAGCTTGGAAACCCTAACCGTGGCCTTCCCCCATGCTATATTCGGCCTCCATGAAGAAGATGGACCAATTTTGGCTTTATTTTCCCTTTTAATTCTTTTAATTAGTAAATGACCAAAATGCCCGAAAAACCTTTTCTTTCAAATTTGTCCTATTCTTGCCCATTTTTGTCCAAATTTAAATATAATGGTCTAATTACTAAATAAGGACCTCCAATTTGAGAACCCATTTCAATTAAATTCCTGTATTATCTAGAACACACATTTTACTAATTTTACAATTTAGTCCTAATTATCAAATTAGGCACTTATACATAAAATTTATTCCCAAAATTTTCAAAAAATTAATCAATCAATGAATAAACCTAAAAACCTAATCAGAACAAATTTTTTTGACCTTGGATTCGTGGTTTCACAACCACTATTCTGTTTAGGCCTATTTTAGGATGTTACATCAGTCGAGCATTAAACTGCAACCCTACGAAGCTTTATATAGTCGCAAATGCTGTACACCTTTGTATTAGATGGAGCTCAATGAAAATAAAATTCACGGGGTTGATTTGATAAAAGAAACTGAACAGAAAGTGAAAGTGATCCGAGATAGTCTGAAAATAGCTTCTGATCGTTAGAAATCATATGCAGATTTGAAAAGAAAAGACATTGAGTTTAACATCATCGATAAAGTGTTTTTGAAAGTGTCTCCATGGAAGAAAGTGCTTCAGTTCGGTAGAAAAGGAAAATTGAGTCCGAGGTTCATCGAGCCAGTAGCATATAGATTGTTGTTGCCACTAGAGTTAGAAAAGATTCATGATGAGTTTCACGTATCGATGCTTCGACGATACAGATCTGACCCCTCGCATATAATTTCCCCGTCTGAGATTGAAATTCAGTCTGATATGACTTACGAAGAAAAGCTGATTCGTATCTTAGCTCGCGAGGTTAAAGAAATGCGAAATAAGAAAATTTCGTTAGTAAAAGTGATGTGGCATCGACACAGTATTGAAGAAGCCACATGGGAGCCTGAAGATTCTATGAGACAGCAATATCTGAATCTGTTTAACGATAAGATTTTCAGGGATGAAAATCCCTAAGTGGGAAGAATTGTAACAGTCCGGTTTAGACCCTAGTCAGAATAGTGGTTTCGGGACCACAAATCCGCATTAGAGAAATGTTTAAATATTATTTCATATGTTTATGATGTGTGAATTAGCATATGTGAAAGTCTCGTATGAAAATTTGAATGTTTGTGTGCTTCATTTAATAAAAAGGACCTAATCGTGTAAAATGTAAAAGCTGTGTGCTAGATGTTAAAAGTGCCTATTTGACTTGGCTTTATAATTGAGAGTTCCTTATATGGTTATTATCCATTTACATGTATAATGGACATTTATAGCCTTAATATATGTGAATTTATAATGGTTTAATAAAAGAGCAAAATTGTCATTTAGATTATATGTTAATTAAAATAAAACAAAAGCTTAAAGTAAGCTCACTTCATGCTTATGTTGCCAAAATCATCAAAAGAAAAAGAAAAGAAATACAAGCTAGGGTTCGGCCTTGATTTTCATTGATTAAGGTATGTGTTTTGATCAATTTTTGATAATTTCTATGTTTTTGTAACCGTTGCTTCGTCTACCATCAAACCCATGCCTCAATTTCTAATTTTGATGATGATTTTGAAATGTGCCATTGATGAAATTATAAGCTTTGTAAATTTAGTTGTTGATAAATGAAAGTTTGATATTAGGTTTACATGTTTTGTCTTTGGATTTTTTATGATTTTGAGTAAAATGGACTAAATTGTGAAAATGAGAAATTGAGGGACTAAAATGTGAAATAAATGAAATGTGTGGACTAGTATGAGTACTAGGAGAATTCGGATAAGCTTGTGTACAAGCAAATTATGTGTATTTTGTGATTTTGTGATTTAGGGACTAAAGTGTCGAAACGTGAAAATGTGATAGTTCGTTTGCAAAATGCCCTAATTGTGTGTATATGGATTGGTTTGAATGATTTAGTGAATAAAAGGATTAATTTTGAATACATATAGATCAAGAAAAGAGGAATTCGGACTTAGACCGAGGGAATTCATACTTAGACCGAGGGAATTCGAAGAATATAGAGTAAACAATCTGAGTCGACAATTCCGAGTACGAGGTAAGTTCATACGTAAAACATGATGTTGTAAATATATTTTAGATGCTTGGATTATACATAGATTGAATATATAATTGATTATGGTTGAATACGATGATAAATCAATGGTATTTGGCACTAAGTGTGCGATTCAAAATAGCTTCGACTATCTGAGGCACTAAGTGTGTGATACCAAGATAGCTTCAGTTCATTGAAATGGCACTAAGTGTGCAGAATTGTTCTAGCTTCAACTAACCCTTAAAGCACCAAGTGTGCGGATGTTAAAGCATGAATAATCTCCAGAAAGTCTTAAAATATCTGAATGAGAGATGAGAATGAAAATGAATAAATACGGGAAGGTTCAGGTTTGCATGATACCTATGTGATAAAAGCCGAAAATTGGGTCGTTAATGGTGGATTTCAGGATTTTCAATAAAAACATGGTTTCAAAGTATTTTTCAATTAGCTTTGACATGATAAGAAGGTTTTTAAACTTACTTTAAAGTTTTAATGAATTTTTGCAAAAATTTTCATAAATATGTCAAAAATTTTGATACCATGAATTGGGTAGTTTTTCGTAGTTTAAAGGTTGAGGATCAGTTATAGGTGAATAATTAGATGAATGAAACCAGTTTAGACAAAATCATTAAGTATAGACTGAGATAATTTAAATTCAAGTTTGTTATGTTGAAGGTTTCAATTACATGAGAATTTAGCTTAGGCTTGTGTTTTGATTGTTTGAAGTGAATCTTTGGCTGATTTTTTATTGTGTATATTCTGTGGTTATTATATGTGAAGAATCAGAACCATTGGAGCCTTCTATGAGCAACGAAAATGCAAGGAAAAGTTAGTTTAAGCTTTCAATGATTCAGCAAAAGCGTGATCGATGAGTGTTTGGAATTGCTACTTGTAGACATGATTCATAGTGTTAATTGGGAGTTTAAGAACAGCCTAAACCCCTATCCTAAGTTTCGAGTGTAAGCTTTCTATTTTCGTTACCTTATTTTGGCAAATCATGTGATTATGTGAATAATTTTAGATTGATTATTATGATACGATATTGTGATATGAGACATGTGTGATGACTATTGTGAATTGTGTTGTGTTGTGGGCATGATATACATGTCAAATCATAGTGATAATGATATGCTAATAATGCAAATATGTAGCGAAAGTGAGAAGAATTTTGGTAAGTATATATGTGTTGAATTGTGGGATGTGATATTATTATGACAGGTAATATGTGAGAATATGTAATAAATGATGTACTAATTTTAATGCACACATATGTGGTCAGATGTAACAGTCCGTTTTTAGTCAAATCAAAACAGTGGTTTTGGGACTACAAATTTATGGTCAAAATTATTATTTTAATGTTTATATCATGATAGTGTGTTTGTGTGAAAATTTCGTCAAGAAATTTTATCGTTTGAATGCTCAATTCGATAAAAAGGACTAAATTGCGTAAGGTGCAAAAGTGTTGTTCTAATAGTCAAAGGTATTAAATAATCATGAAATTAAATAGTGGAAGTCCTTAAGTTTTAATTAGACCATTTTTAAAGTAAGTGGACAAAGATGGACATGGTTATGTGAATATTAAATGTTATACATTAAAGGTTAATTTTGTAATCTGGTTATTAAAGTAAAATAAATAAAACAAAAATCAAATTATTAAGGCTATCATCTTCTTTAGCCGATTTTTAGCAAGAAGAAAAGCCATTTCTAGGGCTTGAATTTCGGCAAGTTAATCTCCTTCAATTAGGCATGCATTTTTAACCCGTTTTTAATTCTACATTTTTGAGATCGTAGCAGCTTAGTCTAGCTAGCCCAGGGGCTATTTTGCAAAACTGTTAAAGATTGAGGATGTTACCATTGATGAATAAGCATGTATTCTGATGTTTAATGGTAGATTATGAATATTTGATGTTAGTTATATAAGTTATGCTAAGTGATTTTTAGTGAAAATGCAAATTAGGGATTAAATTGTGAAATGTGGAAACTTTGTGGTTAAAATGTGAAATAAATGAAAAATATGGGCTGCTAGGGACCTAATTGAAATTCGGCTAGCATGGGTTTGGGTGAAATTGCATGAATTTGTAATTTTATGAAATAAGGACTAAATTGTAAAAATGTGAAACATTAGGGGCAAATGTGTAAAAGTGCCTTAATGTGAATTTTGGGCTAAATTGAATAGAGAGGTAATTAAATAAGTTGACTTTGATTACATATAGATCAAGAAAAGCAAAATTTGGATCTAGATTGGGGGAAAAACAAAGTACTCGACTAATCGACAGCGTTTGAGGTAAGTTTGTATGTAATAAGCATTGTTATAATTATGTGTTTAATGCTTTGATATTGTATGAATTGTGAATACGACTCTATGGACACAATCGATGGCGATTCGACAAGTGATAAATCCCAATTGAACTTTAGGAATAGATTAGGATACGAATGACATGTCATTAAAGGTTATTGTGATTATATGATCCGAGTGCTGGTCCTGTACGTCCTACCAGTGACTGAGTATTCTGGCATGTGTTGCGGCTACTTGAAAACTTGTGTGAGCAACACTGTGTAGTTATGTCTTGACCCACAGCTAGTGTGAGCAGGCCCGTTGTTAGCTCGGGAGTGAGCATGTATTTGATATGAGACTGAGATAGCATTGGCTAAGTATGTGGCACTTTGGTGCGAGTTTCTCGTGTATCCGATAGTATTCCGAATGGTTCAACAAGTAAATGAATATGAGATTGGTATGTGGTCGTAAAGGCATGTACATGAACCATATAAGTTTTAAATCGAAGAAATTGTGAAGTACACATATAATCATATGATTAAATATGTGAAAGGTTTGTAGTTAATATGAATTACATATTGATATGTTCAAATTGTTAAATTGTATATTTATGTTCAGATTGAGTTTATTTCGTACGAGCTTACTAAGCTATAAAGCTTACTTTGTTTACTTTACTATGTTTTATATTGATTTCAGAGCTAGCCCAGATTCGGGGTTCTTAGAGATTTCGTCACACTATTCTACTATCACTTTGGTTCTTTTAAGCTTCTGTTTTGAGTATATGGCATGTATAGCGACTTTGGTCATTTTGGTTGAGTTGTTAATGATTTTGGTCATTTAAAATGGCTTGTAATTGTTAAATATTTTGGTATTGTATATAGCCATGAAAGTTGGATTAACTTGGTTGGTTTGATTGTGTATATATTTGTGCATAAGGCTCTTATTATGTGCTTGGTTAATGGTTCTGTGATGCTTGATGGTAATAGGTATTATGAGTATCAAATGGTATACTTGTGAGATTAGGCTAAATAATGCATATTCGAGTTCGGTCATTTTTTATGTTTGAGTAAGTGAAATTTGGTATGAATTGGATGGCATATAGGGATATTGTGTGTCTTGTATATTGTTGGTATTCAAATGGTATAAATTATGCTTGGTTGAGGATGATCTAAAGCCTATTTATGCCTTGTTTTAGTGTCATTTGGTTTGGTGTAGGTGTGCTCAAGTTTGGGTGGCAAAATGGCTTGGTAAATAGCCTATTTCTGTTCACATAGACAGAGACACGGGCGTGTCTTAGCCGTGTGTGATACACGGTCATGTACACGATCGTGTGTCCTATAACACCCCTAACCCGTATCCGTTGCCGAACTAGGGTTAAAGGCATTACCAGACAAAATCGAGACATTAACACTCATTTCATAAGTATCGAAGCATTAAAGATCAATCATTAATATAGAGTCCCTTATATAGATCATCGAGACCTTAAACATGTATTAGAAAGGGGTCGGGACTAAACCGAACACATACAAAATTTCTCCAAAATTTAGTACAGGTCACACACCCGTGTGAACAGGCCCTGTGCCTCACACGGCTTTAGACACGCCCGTGTGTCTAGACCGTGTCAAAATAGGGCATACATACTGACTTGTTCACACGGCCACAAGACACGTCCGTGTGCTTTGGCCGTGGTCGAATCTGACTTGGGCCACACGGCTAGCCACATGCCCATGTGCCTTGGCCTTGCTTGCCTTAATTCACTATAGAAACATAGAAAAATAACACGAAGTAAGCTTCATAGCTTAGTAAGCTCGTATGTGAACATTAAGCAACAAGTTCATACATACATGGAATGCCGTAGAATACTCAATGCCTCGCACACTAAATGCCATACTCGATATCACACACACTAAGTGCCACACTCGATATCTCACACACCAAGTGTCGTACATAGTCGAAGCTATCTCAAATCGCACACTAAGTGCCATATATAGCCGAAGCTATGTAGAATCGCACACTAAGTGCCACAAATTGGCGATTTTTGGTCGAACATAACTGTAGTCCCATAATATACAATTTATGCAATATCAAGGCACTTAAATCATAATATTTACAATGCTTAATACATACGAACTTACCTCAGATGCTTAAACAACTAATCAAGTTGATTAGTCAATAACTTTATCTTTTCCCCGATCCAAGTCTGTATTCCACTTTTCTTCATCTAATTATAATAAAAATTAACTTATTCAATCATTTCTTCATTCAATTTAGTCAAAAATAAACTTTAAAACACATTTACACTTTTACCCCATAAATTTCACATTTTTCACAATTTAGTCCTTATTTCACAAAATCATAAATTAATGAAATTCAAGACTAACCCATGCTAGCCGAATTACCATAATACCCTTAGAAGCCCATAATTTTCATTTATTCACACTTTTAACCACTTCGTTTCACATTTTCTCAATTTAATCCCTTTTTGACATTTTTGTCAAAAATCACTTTACAAAACTAGTTTAATTATCAACAACCATTGAAATTCCATCATCACCCATTAAATTACTCAAGAATTCAAACATGGAAACATGTTAAATCTTTAACTGTAACGCCCCGTACCCGAGACCATTTCCGGAGTCGAACACAAGGTGTTAACAGACTTATTTCATTGTAAAACACAGTTCATTTTAAAATTTCCAGACAAGCTGGTTAACTGCATCACAGTCACTTTAAAAATCATATCTTGAGTTCCAAAACTCAAAAAATGATTCCGTAAATTTTTCCTAAAACTAAACTCATATATCCATCTATAAATTTTTTTCTAGAATTTTTGGTCTGGCCAATTAGTACAGTTTATTAGTTAAAGTCTCCCCTGTTACAGGGTTCGACTACTCTGACCTTCATGCATTGCGACTTAGATATCTCCCTGTACAGGGCTTCAATACTTATGCCGTTTATTTCTAATGAAACTAAACTCGAAGAGGAATTTGAACATATAAAGCATGACTTCTAATTATATCTGGTTAATTTATAGTGAGTTTCCAAAATCAAAACAGGGGATCCAGAAATCGCTCTGGCCCTGTTTCACGAAAACTTAAACATCCTTTAAAATACGACTCATATGATCATTTTGTTTCTTCCATATGAAAACAGACTCATCAAGGTTAGATTACATAATTTATTCGCTATTTAATTCCATTCCTACTATTTTTAGTGATTTTTCAAATTCACATCACTGCTACTGTCAGCATCTGTTTTTAAGGTTGACTATACCTATTACATGATTTTCCATGGATCAACTAGCCATTTGTCGTACATAGCACTAAAATGATCGTGATTAACCATTCCAATGGCTAATCGTTACCAAGCATTTCCATACCACTCAATGAACAATATACAAAATGATTATAATGCTATGCTCAAGATATATAAGCCATTTTCGTATGGCTATCCAAATTTATACAATCCCAAAAGGTACATGACCAACAACAAAAGGGCAGTCCTATACATGCCATTTTCAGAGTTCAACTAAAAGAGCACCAAAAGGGTTTTGATAGTGTGGACGACTTCGACTTCGACAATCCCGAGTCCGATAGCTGATGAACCAAAATCTATAAAACAGAGAATCAAAGAAATGGAATAAGCATTTAATGCTTAGTAAGTTTTGAATAATGAAATTAATTCGGCTAAGGTATAACATTCATATGGCTAAATGAATAACTTCATAAATGCACATTCTCATAATTATACTTACTTCACGCTTCAATCAATATATTCATACACAAGGTATCAAACCTAACTAAAGGCCGAAAATTCGTTAATCAATTGAACGAATTCTATTTAAAACGAATCGAACTTTCCGATGCATATACGAAACATACCTTATCGTTTGGAATTTTATGAGCATATTAATTGAAATTATTACAACAAGATCACTCACTTCCAAACCCAAGTATCTTCGGGATTTAGCCAGATATAACAACTCGCACAAATGCCTTCGGGTCTTAGCCCGGATATAGCAACTCGCACAAATGCCTTCGGGGTCTTAGCCCAAATATAATCACTAGCATAAATGCCTTCGGGACATAGCCCGGATATAGCAACTCGCACGAATGCCTTCGGATCTTAGTCCGGTTATCATCCAAATAATCATGCGCATATGTCCACAAATCATAACACATTTTTATTTCGTTTCCATTACTAGGACTCAGACACAAGGCACTTATCTACCATTACCATTTTCGGCTCAATAGCCACATACAAAGAGCATGGTTTTGATTCGCTATATAACATGGTCTAATCGAATCATAATCTAAGTTCCATTACTCGAAAACTTACCTCGGATGTTGTCGAGCGACTTCAAAGACTATTCGATCACTTTTTCCTTTCCCTTATCCAACTTTGATCCTCTAAGCTCTTGAGCTAAATCAAACAATTTGCTTCCCAATCAAACACAATCACATGGCATCCATATATATTTTAGAACCATTCTTAACATACTACTCATTTACAAAACAAAACACTCATATCACATGTATAAAACTACAAGCCGAATATACCTATACTTACCTCACTTAAACATCAACCCTCAATTCATGTACATTCTCAAATAGAGTAATCCTTACTTGAACTATTAGCCAACTTTATCAAATGAACAATTTTACTTAAAGTGCCATATATATATATCTACATAAGCGCTTAGATACCATGTTTCCAACAATTATTTCCTAGCTTAGTAGCCGAACCAATATTCAATAACAAACTCCTCTTTGATCAAATATATATTCGGCAAGGACATGATAATTTATACTACATCAATTTTAAGCACATAAATTACTCAAACATAACCAAATTCACATTCAGTCTTGGCACATAATAAGGTAGCCGATTCTTTACCCTTAGCACCCAATGCTCACATATGATTATTTGTATAGTTCAAACACTCATCTACCATCGTTCATCTAAATTTAACATGAAACAACAACCATATATCTCTTCCATTTTCTACCATGGCCGAATGCTCTAGCTACCACACTGTTTCAAATTTTGCCATGGGTTAAGCAAAGAACTTAATGACTAACTCACAAATGCTAAAAAGAAAATCCAAGAATCATCAATCCACCATCACATGTATCATTACAAAGCTTCACACTTAGCATGCTAATGACATCAACACAAATCCACCTTAGCCGAAACTTAACTCATACAAAACCTATCTTCAAACCATAAAATAGGTAGAATTTAACTAATCATCCAAATGGTGCATAAGTTTTCTTCTTTTTTTTTCAAGAATGGCATTGAACTTACCTTCCTCTTGCTATCCACCTTGGCCGAATTTCTTCCCTAAAGAATATTTTAGAACCATTCTTAACATACTACTCATTTACAAAACAAAACACTCATATCACATGTATAAAACTACAAGCCGAATATACCTATACTTACCTCACTTAAACATCAACCCTCAATTCATGTACATTCTCAAATAGAGTAATCCTTACTTGAACTATTAGCCAACTTTATCAAATGAACAATTTTACTTAAAGTGCCATATATATATATATCTACATAAGCGCTTAGATACCATGTTTCCAACAATTATTTCCTAGCTTAGTAGCCGAACCAATATTCAATAACAAACTCCTCTTTGATCAAATATATATTCGGCAAGGACATGATAATTTATACTACATCAATTTTAAGCACATAAATTACTCAAACATAACCAAATTCACATTCAGTCTTGGCACATAATAAGGTAGCCGATTCTTTACCCTTAGCACCCAATGCTCACATATGATTATTTGTATAGTTCAAACACTCATCTACCATCGTTCATCTAAATTTAACATGAAACAACAACCATATATCTCTTCCATTTTCTACCATGGCCGAATGCTCTAGCTACCACACTGTTTCAAATTTTGCCATGGGTTAAGCAAAGAACTTAATGACTAACTCACAAATGCTAAAAAGAAAATCCAAGAATCATCAATCCACCATCACATGTATCATTACAAAGCTTCACACTTAGCATGCTAATGACATCAACACAAATCCACCTTAGCCGAAACTTAACTCATACAAAACCTATCTTCAAACCATAAAATAGGTAGAATTTAACTAATCATCCAAATGGTGCATAAGTTTTCTTCTTTTTTTTTCAAGAATGGCATTGAACTTACCTTCCTCTTGCTATCCACCTTGGCCGAATTTCTTCCCTAAAGATTTTTCTTCCTCCTCTTTCTCTAGTCACGACAATGGGGGAGTAAGGGTGAGACAACTTTGGTTTCTCCTCCCACTCACCTCATGTTTTATCATTCTTAATTCACTATTTTATTTTCTAAACTAATAATGCTAATAGAAAATTCATATTATCATCAATGACCCATCCATGGCCGGCCACTACTCATTATAATTGGAAATTTGACATGCAAACCCATCATTCTTATAACATGCATTAATTGATCCTTATAGATTAACCTGTCACATTTTAAAAGTGTCACACGTAAGTCCTATTAGCTGAATTCACATGCAATCGACTAAATCGAAGCTTAAAACTTTCACACATTCATATTCACACATTTTAGACAATAAATATCATATTCAAATACTTCGGTGATTCGGTTTAGCGATCCCGAAACCGCTTTTCGACTAGGGTCAATTTAGGGCTGTCACATTAACAATTTCAAAATCTAAAGTACGAGCTAGCTAGAATACGAAGCAGCGATCCCAAAAACGTAAAAATCATTAAAAACTTAGTTAAAATACATACCTAATTGAAGAATTTAAGATTGCTGAATGAAGAACCCTAATTTTCTTCTTGTTCTTCTTCAAATTCGATTAAATGATGATAATGGAAGCCTTTCATTTGTTTTTATTTTATTTAATCAATCTTTATTTAACAATTACCTTAATAACCTTTAATAAAACATTATTATTTCACATAAACCATGGACATAAATGTCCACTAACCTTAACCATGGTTTAATTTCAACATAAGGACTCCCACAATTTAATTTCATAGCTATTTAATACCTTTAACTAATAGAAAATGCATTTTACATTTTACGCGATTTAGTCTTTTTTACCTAATTAACCATTCAAATAGTAAAATTTCTTGACAAAACTTTCACTCAATAATTTTATCATTCTGTAAAATTTAATAAAATAATAAAATAAATATTTTAACCTTAGATTTGTGGTCTTGAAACTACTATTTTGATTTGACTAAAAACTGGCTGTTACAACTCTCTCCACTTAGGGATTTTCGTCCCTGAAAATCTTACCAGTGAATAGGTTAGGGTACTGTTTTCTCATAGCTTCCTCGGGCTCCCACGTAGCCTCTTCAATACCGTGATGTTTCCATAAGACTTTTTCTAAAGCTATGCCTTTATTTCTTAGCTCTTTAATCTCGCGACCTAAAATTCGAACCGGTTCTTTAGCATATGACATATCAGACTGAATTCAACCTCGGTCGGGGAAATGACATGTGAAGAGTCAGATCAATTTCATCAAAACATCGACACATGAAACACATTATGTATTTTCTCTAACTCAGATTGTAAAGATAGTCGATATGCCACTAGCCCAATTCACTCGATAATCTCATACGGTCTGATGAATCTCGTGCTCAATTTCCTTTTCCGACCAAACCATAATATCTTTTTCCATGTGACACTTTTAAAAACACTTTATCCTTGATCTGGAACTCAATATCTTTCCATTTCAAGTCTGCGTACGATTTTTGTCGATCCGAAGCTGCTTTTAAACTATTACCAATTACTTTCACTTTTTCTTCAATCTCTCTGATCAGTTCAACCTCGTGAATCTTATTTTCGCTGAGCTCGCTCCAATACAATAGTGTTCGACATTCACGATCGTATAGAGCTTCATGCGATGCCATTTTTATACTCAATTAAAAACTATTATTGTAAGCAAATTCAATTAGTGGTAGATATTTCTCCCAGCTACCTTCAAACTCAAGAATGTAACAACGCAACATATCTTCAATATCTGAATAACTCGTTCAAATTGACCATCCATTTGCGGATGAAATACAGTGCTAAAATGCGGCTTTGAACCCAAAGCTTCTTACAATTTCTTCCAAAATTGCAAAGTTAATCTTGGATCTCTATCCGAAACAATAGATAGGGGAACACCATGTAATATCACAATTTCGAAAATATACAACTCAGCTAATTTATCCAGCGAGAAATCTGTACGTACTGGGATAAAATGAGCTGATTTCATCAATCTGTCAACAACAACCTAGATCGCATTTTTCTTTTTCGAAGATAAGGGCAAACCTGATACGAAATCCATTGTTACTCTATCCCACTTCCACTCAGGAATCACAATAGGCTGTAATAAACCTGACGACACTTGATGCTCAGCTTTGACTTCTTGACAAATCAAACATTTCGAAACAAATTTTGAGGTATTTAGTTTCATGTCGTGCCACCAATAATGCTATTTCAAATTGTTATTCATTTTTGTGCTTCCTGGATGTACTGATAAACAACTACTGTGTACTTCGTTTAAAACCTTTCGAATGAGATCAGAATTTCTTGGTA
Source organism: Gossypium hirsutum (assembly GCF_007990345.1). Lineage (NCBI taxonomy): Eukaryota > Viridiplantae > Streptophyta > Magnoliopsida > Malvales > Malvaceae > Gossypium > Gossypium hirsutum. The sequence goes on along the minus strand of NC_053433.1, from coordinate 51,190,394 downwards.
CATATATTCTATCACGAAAAATCAAACAGTCATCAGGCCCAATTCGAAACTCCGAGTCAGAAGTCGACTTACACTGAGCTCGTTTTGCTTGCAATTCATTATCAAATTTTTTAGCCTCACAAATCTGCTGTAGAAATAATGGTCTCACTTTCAACTCAGCTACTATTGAATTGTCGTTAGAGAAAGCTAATTGTGTGTTCAAAGCATGCTAAGCAAATAAGGACTTTCGACTCAAAGCATCAGCAACTACGTTTGCTTTCCTCGGATGATAATCAATCACTAATTCATAGTCTTTTAGCAATTCTAACCATCTCCATTGTCACAAATTCAAATCTTTCTAAGTCATTAGATATTTCAAGCTTTTGTGGTCGGTATAAATATGGAATTTCTCACCAAACAAGTAATGACGCTAAATTTTCAATGCAAACACTATCGCAGCTAACTCTAGATCGTGCGTCGGATAATTCTTTTCGTGCGACTTCAACTATCTCAAGGCGTAAGCTACAACTTTGCCTTCCTACATCAAAACACAACCCAGGCTATTTAATAATGCATCACTTAAAGTTACGAATTCTTTACCTAAATCAGGCTGAACTAACACTGGTGCCTCTATCAATAATGTTCTCAAGTGTTCGAAGCTCTACTGACACTTTTCTAACCACTCAAATTTAACATCTTTTTGAAGCAATCATGTCATTAGAGTTGCAATCATCGAGAAGCCACTCACAAATCATCTATAGTAGCTAGCTAGTCCTAAAAAACTACGGACTTCAGATACATTTCTCGTAGGCTTCCAATCCAAAATTGCAGAAATTTTACTCGGGTCAACTCGAATACCCGCGGTTGAAACTATATGTCCCAAAAAACCAACCTCTAGTAGCCAAAACTCACATTTGCTTAACTTTACAAACAACTGTTTATCTCTTAAAATTTGTAACATGATTCTCAAATGCTCGGCATGCTCAGTTTCATCACGAGAGTAAATTAAAATATCATCAATAAACACAACTATGAATCGGTCTAAGTACGGCAGGAAAATCCGGTTCATTAAGTCCATAAAAACAACAGGTGGATTTGTTAGTTCAAAAGGCATAACATGAAATTTCTAGTGTCTGTACCTTATTCTAAATGCAGTCTTTGGCACATCTGAGTCTTTAACTCTCAACTGGTAATAACTCGATCTCAAATCAATTTTCGAAAACACTATTGCCCCTTTTAACTAATCAAACAAATCATCTATTCATGGCAAAGGGTATTTATCCTTGATCGTCACTTTGTTAAGCTACTAATAGCCTATACACATTCTCATTGTGCCATCTTTCTTTTTTACAAACAACACCGGTGCACCCTAAGTAAAGGAAACTCAGTCTAGCAAAACTTCTATCTGTCAACTCTTGTAATTGAGCTTTCAATTTTTTAATTCTGTTAGAGCCATTCGATACGGAGATATCGATATTGACATTGTTCCCGGTACTAATTGAATACCAAACTCAACCTCTCTGATAGGTGGTAAACCTGATAACTCTTCAGGAAATACATCTGGATACTCGCACATAATTGGTACTAATTCAATCTTTGTTTCTGTCACTTTCATATCAAGTACATAAGCAACATAAGCTTCACACCCCTTTCTCACAAATCTCTGAGCTAACATAGATGAAATCACAACTGGCAAACTATTCAGATCATCAAATTCAATTCTAAGTCTCATTATTCTGATATTTCAGTTCAATTGTCTTTCATCTATAATTCACTATAGCATCATGCATCGTTAGCCAATCCATACCCAAAATTACATTAAATTCATCGAATGGTAACAACATCAAATTAGCTGGAAAATAGAAATCCCGATTCATTAACGGAAAATTCTTGCAGACTTTTTCAACCAAAACACATTTGCCTAAGGGGTTCGATACTTTAATTACAGATTTTGTAGACTCTATAGGAAAAGTCTTACTAGATACTAAATTCATACATATATACGAATGGGTTGATCTTGGATCTATCAAAGCAATTACATTAGTATCATAGAGAGTGAAAGTACCAGTGATAACATCTGAAGATATGCCTCCTCCCGTGCACAAGTAGCATAAGCTCTGGCAGGTGTCGTGCCTCAGACCTCACAGCAGAATCTCTCATCACACCTCTACCACTGGATACATTCCCCGTATTTCTTGGCGGTCTCCATCTCGCTGTCGTATTGCTCGATCTTGCATACTGAGATTTATCTTTTTCATTTAACTCAGGACAATATCGGATAAAATAATCTCCTGAACGATAGCTGTAACAAGCTTTATTATTATTTTTCACCTAGCAATCTCCAAAATGTCATATTCCATATTGTTGACATTTGAGTTTAACATCTTTCACGTTGCCAACACTCAACACCAATGTAGCTTGAGCTTTAGGGTTGATATATTGCTTTCCATAATCTCTATTAGAGTATCCCACTGAAGTGTCTATCGGTTAAAATAGTTTCTGGATTTCTTCAACGAGGACTAATAAGGTTTACTCATCGATCTCTTCCTTGTATCTCTAGCCTCTGATTTAGCTTTTTTCTTTTCTCAACTAAAGTTTTCAACTTTGCAAGCCCGTTCAACTAACACAACAAATTCTTTCAAATCTAAAATCTCAACCAGAAGTTTAATATTTTTGTTCAGCCCATCAACAAACCGCTTGCACATTATTTCTTCAGTAGACACATACTCACAAGCGTACTTGCTCAACCATACAAATTCCCTCTCGTACTTGGTTACAGTCATGTGGCCAAACTCTTTATGCTTTTGATCAAGGAATCACTGACTTATATATTTCTTTCGAAACTCTGTCTGAAAGAATTCCCAGGTCATTCGTTCTCTCAGTACTACAGACCCCAAGGTATTCTACCACTGATACACGATATCTCTCAAAAAGGATATAGCACACTTTAAACATTCAGTTGGCGTGCAAGAAAGTTCATCAAATACTCGAATCATATTTCAAGCCAAAACTCTGCTCTCTCAGGGTCATCATCAACACTAGCTCTGAACTCTTCAACTTCGTGTTTGCGGATCTTGTCAATAGGAGGTTTATTCAATCTTAAAAGCTTGGTTCATTGAGGAGCTACAGGTACGGTTAGGGATTAGGAAAGGTAGAGGTTGTTGAGCAGCCGAGTTCATAAGAATGTACTGGGTGAACCATTCATTCATTATTTGGAAGAAGGCTTCTTTAGCCTCTCCTCTCTGACTGCCTGTCACGGGTCTAGAATCAGATGTCGCTATCCCTTACGGGGGAGCAGACGCATTACTCTCGACCTCATCTGCTATAGCTCGATTGGTATCCATTACTATATGAAAACACAATTTAAAACGTTAGGAGTAATCACGTTATCTCAATTTATATACATGGCATGTATAGCTAGACTCACAAATGCTACGTTAGTCCTAGAATCAACTAAACCTAGCTCTGATACCAAAAAAATGTAACACCCCTAACCCGTATCTGTCGCCGGAGTAGGGTTACGAGGTATTACCGATCAATTCACAACATATAGAATACATTTATCAAACATAAAGCATTCATTCTCATAAATCATTCAACACAATCACATTGTCACTTATAAGGGCCTACGAGGCCTTAAAAATGCTTTAAAACTGGTTCGGGACTAAATAGATAACATATGAAAATTTTGAAAACTTTGAAAAATTTCAACCATATAGGGGTCACACGCCCGTGTGAATAGGTCGTGCGCCTCAGAAGGCTTTAGACACGCCTGTGTCTCAGGCCGTGTGGAAACAGGGCAAACAGACTTGGGTCCACGACCGACCACACGCCTGTGTGTCTAAGCCGTGCCAAATTTGTAGGGTATACTGACTTATGCAACACGCCCGTGTGCTAGGCCGTGTGCTAATAAGGGAGTATACTAACTTGTACCACAGGCCAGTCACACGCTCGTGTGTGAGACCATATGGAGCATACTGACTTTAATTGAATTTCATCACCAAAGGACACACGGCCATGTAATATGACTATGTGTCACACACGACTGAGACACACGCCCGTGTCTCTGCCCGTGTGGACAAAAATAGGCCATTTACAAGGCCAATTTGCCACCCTTATACATGCTCACCTAAACAACCAAAATGGTACCATTTCATCCTACAATTAGTCACATAAAATCATCAACCAAATGTACAATTCATGCCATTATAATTTCATCTATTCCAAATCTCAAATCACTACCATTTACTTAGCCAAATACATGCCAAAACAATATCAATCTATATAATTTATTTACCATAATTAATACACACATAACTTCCTTATAAATAACTAGCACAACATCTAAAATCATACCTTATCAAGGCATTGCTGAAGCATTTATACTCCACAAATCAATTAACCATTTGAGCAACTATAAAACCATAAGCACATTCATAACAAACATACCAAAATAAGCAATAACTCATGGCTAAATATATACAAACCAAAACATATACAATTTACAAGCCAAATCTCATGGCTATAATCACAACCAAAATACCACATCTAGCCTATACATGCCATATACCATAAATGTATAACTCAAAAGTGCCAACTTAAATGTTTGGTGGTGTGATGATGTTCCCGATGACTCCCGGATTCGAGCTTACCTTGATTCACTATAAAAATATAGAAAAATAACACGAAGTAAGCTTTATAGCTTAGTAAGCTCGTATGTGAACATTATGTAACTATAACCATTCATTCATCATTCAAATAATAGAAAACGATATATAACAATTCTATTAAATCTCAAAGATATCAAATGGTCATGCACAAATTCTACCAAGGAACTCATGAATTCCATAGTTTCAATACTCAATTCATTATCGTACGTACCTATACCACATATAACAAGTTCATACATACACGGAATGCCGTAGAATACTCAATGCCTCGTACACTAAGTGCCACACTCGATATCTCACACACTAAGTGCCGTACATAGTTGAAGCTATCTCAAATAGCACACTAAGTGCCATATATAGCCGAAGCTATGTCGAATCGCACACTAAGTACCACAAATAGCCGATTTTTGGTCGAACATAACTATAGTCCCATGTATACAATTTATGTAATATCAAGGCACTAAAATCATAATATTTACAATGCTTAGTACATACGAACTTACCTCGGATGCTTAAATAGTGAATCGAGTCGATTAGTCAATAGCTTTATCTTTTCCCCAATCCAAGTTTGTATTCCACTTTCCTTCATCTAATTATAATCAAAATTAACTTATTCAATCATTTATTCATTCAATTTAGTCCAAAATACACTTTAAAACACATTTACACTTTTGCCCCATAAATTTCACATTTTTCACAATTTAGCCCTTATTTCACAAAATCATAAATTAATGAAATTCAAGACTAACCCATGCTAGTCGAATTACCATAATGCCCCTAGCAGCCCATAATGTTTATTTATTCACACTTTTAGCCACTACATTTCACATTTTCTCAATTTAATCCCTTTTTGACATTTTTGTCAAAAATCACTTTACAAAACTAGTTTAATTATCAACAACCATATAAATTCCATCATCAACGATCAAATTACTCAAGAATTCAACCATGGAAACATGTTAAATCTTTAAAAAATTCGAAATCTAAGGTACGGGCTAGCTAGAATACGAAGCAACGATCCTAAAAACATAAAAGTCATTAAATACCGAGTTAAAATACTTACCTGATTGAAGAATTTAAGATTGTTGATTGAAGAGTCCTATTTTTCTTCTTGTTCTTCTTCAATGTAGATTAGCTGATGAGAATGGAAGCCTCTCATTTGTTTTTATTTTATTTAATTAATCTTTATTTGACAATTACCTTAATAACCTTTAATAGAATGTTATTATTTCACATAAACCATGGACATAAAATGTCAACTAAACTTAACCATGGTTTAATTTCAACATAAGGACTCACACAATTTAATTTCATAGCTATTTAATACTTTTAACTAATAGAAAATGCATTTTATATTTTACGCGATTTCGTCCTTTTTACAGAATTAACCATTCAAACAGTAAAATTTCCTGACGAACTTTTACACAATAATTTTATCATACTGTAAACTTTAATAAAATAAATATTTTAACCTCAGATTTCTGGTCCCGAAACCACTGTTCTGATTTGACTAAAAAGGGGCTTTTATAGAGAGTTTAAATTGGTTTTATTGGTTTTAGCTTGTGGGAAAACAAATGCACAAAAAAAAGAGGAGGGGTTATATCGTGATTGGGAGAGAGGTTTGAGGGTTCTTTTGAAATTATTATAATCAACTTAATAAACTGATTTGGGCAGCAATTGGGTTGTTCTCCTTTAATGGATTAGTCCTCTATAATCTAGCAACATTAGACCCCTTTCTTTAGACCAGGCTACGAATAAATATGACCCAGTTTTTTTTAGATCAATTACAATTTTTTTTGGGTCCAAGAGGGCTTAATTGAGGTGTCCATGACAGAGAAATGATCTGTAACACCCCAAATTTGGGCCTAGAAGTATTGGGCCTTGAGTGTGGCTCCGTAAGGAGGTTGTATATAGGTATTTAATTGTGCAATGAAATGACACAATTAAATGTCTGCTTTGGTGGTTAATGGCCCTGAGAAGTGTTAGAGAAATCTTGGGTTCAAACTTGGGATTTAGCAAAAATTTTGATATTAAGAGAAAAAAAACCTGGATGCTTGGATGAGGGCTTTTAAATTATTGTGTTAAATAAATGACACAAGGAAGCTTGTAATCTAGTGGTTGTGGCGTCATTAAGGTTGTATGGGAGCTTGGGTTCAAGCCTTGGCTCTTGCAATTTATTTTGGTTTTTTTAAGGGAACCTGGACTTTGGCCTTTAGACCTTATAATTAATTGGGGATAAAATATGACACCAAAAGCCTTGTGCCTTAGTGGCAAGTAGCGTGTAGAGCATCTGAGGGGAGGCATGGGTTCGAATCCCATGGCAAGCAAGGAGCATTTATTTTGCTAACAGGGGGCGGCAAGAGTTGGTGTTGAATTTAAACTCTGATGTTGGAGGGATCTCATATCGGGAAGCTAACATAAGAGTGGATGCGAAGCTGGCTTTAAATAAAGGAAACCATGAGGAGAGTAAAGGTACCTTTCTTGGCTGATCCCTTTCGTTGTATGGCGTGCTCGTTTGGGTTGGGCGTCGGCTAAGAGTGCTTGGAGCATGGATTAACTCCAGTCTCCTATCAGGTGTGTATTTCTCACTACTCTAGTTGTAGGACGGCTACTTCGGGCCGAAAGGGGCCATGTGGGCCCAATGGGCCTATGAGCCCAATTGGATAAGTTGTTTGATTATGTAGTAAATATTGGACTGGGCTAGGTGAATCTCATATTTGTGGCTAGATTTGGGCTAAAAGGGCCACACGAGCGTATGGGCCCATTTGGGCCGAGAATGGGCTTTAGTGTCATTCGTATTGTTATCCCTATTTAGAATACTTTAGTTTCTCAATTACAGAAATGCCCTCAATTTATAGAATCACTGTTTTACCCTCGATTTACAAAATTATAGTTTTACCCTCGATTGTGAAATTACTGAAATACCCCTGTAGGATAGAATTACCAAAATACCCCTAGTTTGTAAAATTACCAAAATACCCCTAGTTTGTAAAATTACCAAAATACCCCTAGTTTGTAAAATTACCGAAATACCACTAGTTTGTGAAATTACCGAAATACCCTCAATTTGTAAAATTACCAAAATACCCTTGATTTACAAAATTATAAAAATACCATTGACTTTCTAAAAATTATAGAAATACCATTGGTTTACAAAATTACTGAAATACCATTGGTTTGTAGATTTACCAAAACACCCTTGTAGGATGAAATGACTAAAATACCCTTAATAGGTAAAAAGACCGTAAAGCCCCTATAAGGTAAAGTGACCGTAACACCCTTGTATGGTAAAATACGAATATGCCCTTATGTTCCGTATGAATGATATGCTTAGGATTTACATATATTGATATTGGATTAATTAAGTTTGAGTGACAAGTGGTGGTTATCGTAGGTGATTGATTATGGAAACATTTCAACTTCAACCCATAACAAGTGTGTACTAACCCTCGTAGTAGCTTAGATTAATATCTGCTGAGAAGCCGAAATGCTAAAATATCGATATTTCGAGAACTTGTAATGTTACGTGTGGGTATAGATGTGATAAATACGATAAGATCGGTGTTTGGATCGATAGAACGGGTAAGAACTCAATTTTGTGCACGATGGTAAGTTGGGCCTCAATGGGCAGGAATTGGGCCAAATGGGCTTTTGGGCCCATTTGGGTAAAATTGATAGAAAATGGAATTTGGAAAAGTTGCATGTTAACATGGTTAGTATTGTTGTAAAATTTGGGTTAAGCAGGCTTAGTGAGCTAAATCAGCATTCGTAGGGCCCATTAGGGGTTTTGGGCCCAAAAGCCCTAATTTGATAAGTGGGTTAAAGATCATTGTTTAAACACTCGGAAATATTGACAATTGTAATGAACATGGAAAACCCTAAATTTTGGTAAAATTACAAAAATACCCTTATAATATGAAAAATGACTGTTTTGCCCTTGTGGGCAAGTTACTGACTTGACTGTGTGGTTGACGGATTTGATTGTGAATATATGTTGGTGATATGAATGACTTGACGGTGATTGTTTGATTCAAATATGGCCATGACATTCTGCATACATGACATATTGCATGGGATATGGGTTATATTGATGAAGGAAGTGCTAAAAGGGCTCTGCCCCAGTTTATCGAAAAGGGCTCTGCCCCAGTTTATCAGAAAGGGTTTTACCCCAGTTATTAAAAGAGGCTAGGCCTCCAGTTATATGATAAAGTAGCTATGCTGCCAGTGGAGAGTTTGGTTGGGTGGGTTGAGTTATTCCCCACATGGTGTGTTGGTTGGTACGGGTGGAGAGTAGAGGATAGTGGGTTGAGTAGTCTCCCCAAATGGGCTTGCATACATTCATTGATATTACATGTGATATTGAAATGGGCCTATGGGCCATACCGCTTACAGTAAAGGCTTCGGCCAGTGATATGATTTATGAAAAGGCTTCGGCCCAGTGATATGATTTATGAAAAGGCTTCGGCCCAGTATATGTCGAGACTGAATTAGGGCTTAGGCCCATACTGCTACTATTTGAGGGCTAAGGCCCAGACTGTACTGTTACTAAATAGGGCTTTGGCCCAGATTGTACTGACACTGTGTTATTCACTGTTTGTTTGTTGTTTGGGATTACACACTGAGTTTTCGTAAACTCACCCCGTTTCTAACTGTGCAGGTAATCCCTAAGCTTAGATGGTTTGGAGCTGCGAGGGACTCGGAGATGGCCACACTACTGTTTCTATTTCTTTTAATTACAATTAGATTTCATTTTGGGTTTTTTATATAATAAGGCCGTTGGTGGGTTTTAAGTTTTTATTTGGATTGTGATTTCTTATACTAAACTGCTAGTCTAGGAAAACTCGAGATTTCAAAATGGCATGATTTTTTTAAGGAATACGAGCTTCCAACAACAAAGTTTTCAAAATGCATCCACGATTTTAAATGACGTAATATACCAAAGGCAAACAAATTGGTAAACGTTTTGATGGGAACTGTGGTTTAATAATAAATTTAGATTCAATAATGGATTTTCACCGGAAAGATCAAATTTGAAAAATGGTTTGATGTGACGCACCAGATTCGACCATAACGTCTAGGCCGGGTTTGGGGTGTTACATGATCAGCCTTCCTCATGTGCTAATTCCTCTTAAAGATGCTTCAACGATCCAGTCTTCTCTAGTTGACTGTCGAGTTGAATTTTCACCCTTTGTGCAAAACTATCGAAAATTTACCAATGTATGTAAAATTAATATATAATAAATAAAATTCAATTTTTTTTAGAAAATAATTTCAAATTAATTATTTTATAATGAAAATATAAAATTCAATAAAAATTACTTAAAACTTGCATGAATTAGTGCTCAAAAGGTGCTAAGAAAGTCTATATATTTTAGTGTTTCCAGCCAGCTACCCTTATGGACCACTTCTATTTTGGGCAGATATTATTATAGTTTTAGCATACGTTTATATGCAAAATATCATACTGTTAGCTTACTAATTCTTCTTGACTAACTTATTATATTTCTAGATATTTCAGTAATCTCTTCCTTCACTTAACCATGAAAATATTATTTCAAAGAATATACCTTCAAAGATTTCTTTATATAGACCATCTCTTCACCTTACATTTAACCCAGTACAATTATTCACATGCATTACACATTTTGTATATATATACACTCTTGGCAAATATTTACCCAGATTTGAATGCCATTAGTTTACTATTCAAATCATATTCATGTTTAATACCCTACAAGCTCATAAAGTTGCCCAGGATTGAAAACTTGTTTGATCAACTCAGAGGATCTAGGGTGTTCTCAAAGATTGATCTATGGTCAGGGTATTATCAAGTTAATATTAAATGGGATGACATTCCTATGACTGCATTTCACACACACTATGGGCATTATGAATTCCTAGTGATGCCTTTTGGCTTGACTAATGCTCCAGTAGTGTTCTTGGATTTGATGAATAAAGTATTCCAGCCTTACCTCGATCGTTGTGTGGTGGTCTTCATTGATGATATTTTGGTTTACTCAAAGAATGTGGTAGAGCACAAGGAACACTTGCTGATAGTTTTGAATGTTCTCGGAGAAAGCAATTTATATGCAAAATTTAGCAAGTGTGAATTTTGGCTGAAGGAAGTTCACTTATTAGGCCATGTCATCTCCGCGGATGGGATTAAGGTAGATCCAAGGAAAATTGCTAGAATGTAATCCGCCAAAGAGTGTTACAGAGGTACACAATTTCCTTGGTGTGGCAGGGTACTACAAAAAGTTTGTGAAGGGGTTCTCCATGACTAGGACACAATTGAAGTTATTATTAAGGAAATATGAGAAGTTTTATTGGTCTGAAGAGTGTCAGGAAAGTTTCAATGAGATGAATAAAGCATTAATCGAAGCCATAGTGTTGAGTCAACCAGATCGAGAATAGAATATGTGATGTTCACAAATGTATCTTTGAAAATGTTAAGGTGTGTGCTCATGCAAAAAGGAAAGGTGATTGCTTATGCATCATGCTAGCTCAAGCCTCATGAGAAGAATTACCCAACTCATGTCTTAGAATTGGCCACTGTGGTGTTGGCTTTGTATTTTAGAGACGCTACTCTTTGGGAGAAATGTTGTATATTTTTGGGCCACAAAAGCTTGAAGTATTTGATCACTCAAAAGGAGTTGAGCCTACGCTAGTGAAAATGGATAGTTGTTAAAGGATTATGACTTGACCAATGAGTACCATCCAGGAAAAGAAAATGTGGTGGCTGATGCATTAAGTGGAAAAGCCAATTGAACTCTGGCTTCCCTAAGAGCATGTGAATAACTAATGCAATTGTATAAGTGTACACATCATTCAAGTAAAAAAGTGATAAGTAAGTATCATCTCCACAGAGATCAAAATTTGGTAAGAAATTGATTAAGTTATTATAGTCCTATTAACTATACTAAATAACAGGAAATACTCTTAAATTGAATAAGATGTTCGTATAATGAACTAATGTAATTTAATGCTAAAAACAGATAATTGATATGACAAATAAAATATAGTGGCAAATTATAAAGAAAAGCAAGACTAATTCTGTTGTTGAATGAATCATGTTGGAATTATTCAGGTGAAATGCTCATATCAAAATAATTTCATGCCAAAATAGTCTAATCAACTGCTCAGAGAGTTACTAGTGTAACTTGCCTCTTTCGATAGTTAGATTTTAATCTAAAAATCTAAGTTACTGTATGTCTACAGAACTCTGGATTAATAACTACAATGAACGTTCTTCTCTGCATAACTCGCAACATCTATGTCTAAAGTGCTACGAATATTCTGTCGAATATTCACTTGCATCAAACAATTCTAGATCCAGTACATTTAACCTTTTCAGAATTAAAAATACATCAATGAACACAACATACAATCAACTATGTCTAGAGCTTGCATATATGTATTTAAAATAGGCATAAATCAAATTAAACAGTGATATAGGCAATCTCAAATCATGAGAATTAAAGATGATAAACATCTACCCAAATAACTCTAACCCAGAAAAGATTTAGTTCATGGGTGGAAAGGTAAACATCAAATTTAAATCATTCATCAACATTTAAAGAAGTTTGAATCAAAAAAATCAAGAAAACTAAAGGCAGAACTGCAAGACTTGTTGCCACACTTTAGCTTCTCTTTTATCTTCTAATCGTACGTGAATCTAGGATAGATGTCTCTTCCCCTTCTTCACGTTTGTATTCTGCTCTCTGTAGCTGCTACCCTTTCTTTCTCTAAAATTCTCCAATGGATTTTTTCTCTGTGTAGAGAGAGGATTGTTGTCACCAGTCTCTTTCTCACACAAATTATCCTCTATTTTTATATTATTCTCTCTCCTTTTATTAGATAAACCCGTCCCACCTCAATACACTTTTTTATTCCTCTTTTTAGGTTAGATTTTCTGGCACACGTACAACTGGTTGAGAATGACGCGGATAAAGTATTGAGTTATCTTCTTGGAATTACCATGGCAAATCTATTGGCAATCAATTTCACCATTTGCCACAATAATATTTCACTTCCTTTATTTTCCCTCTTCATCTTCTTGCTCTAACTGCACCTATATTCACACAAAAACCACACCTTTCCTCCACTTAATTACAACTAATTAATTCTATTTAGAGGCCTTAAAATAATTCTTTTCAAGAGTTATCACACCCCCAAACCTAAATTATAATTGTCCTGAAGAAAATGATGTTTTATATGCATGAATGCATGGAATTTCCAAAACAATCAGTCACCAAATGTATTGCCAAATTGTAACAAGCATATTGTGTACCTCTATTCTCAGCAATCTTCTACTGAAGCAAAGAAAAAATGCTTACAACTGTTGTAAACCTATTTAGCAAATGCAGTGCAGAAAATAGTTCCTAAAGGCAAAATTTTCTAAATATTTCAAAAATTAAAACTATAGTAGATCTCTCCAAATATACTTAGGTTATCTCTCTTCTAAACTCACCTTTTCTAGGCAATTATTCAATTTTCAACACAAAATTTCCTGGACAATTCATATTGTCATATGATTATATACTTGACAACCTCAATGGAGCATGCACTAGACTGCCACATATTATATCATGTCACAATTTGAATATAAATCAATCTTGAAACACAAGCTTTTAACTAAAAAGATGGATGGAACAAGCAACTACCTTCTTAGCAATTTAGCCTCAAAATTCAGTGGAGTGTCTCTAGAATATGTACATATATATTTTTTAGACAAACTGTAACACCCCAAACCCGGCCTAGACGTTACGGTCGAATCCGGCGTGTCACATTGAAGTGTTACTATAAAATTCATGTTTTATCTAAAAATCTTTCTTAGGGTTTGAAGAATGTTTTGTTTTAAGTTAAAGTGAACGGAAGCTGTGCACCAGGTAGGAAGCCAGAAAAGAGGAGGTGAGTCTGTTGGACTACTTAAGTACCAAGCTCTTCACGGATCCAATCCTAGACATGCACACATCCATTGCCACACTTTAAGCCTGTTACTGGTTCATGAATAATTAATTAAGTTTAAGTCTATTTAAAATATTCATTTCCTTTGAAAACGTTTACATTGCGGAAGCTTTGCTCGGTTATCGTGATATTTTGAAAATAGGAAACTTTTATAAAACGCGCCCTAAAGCTAACCAATTTAATAACCCAAAATAAATAAAATAATAAAAAGAGCGGCCTTATTACAACTTAAACCAGAAATAAAATAATCAAAATAATAATTTCGAAACTTAATAAAAAACAGTAATTAATTTTCGTGGCCACTCTGAATCCTGCCCAGCTCCAAGTCCACCAACTAGGGCTCATCTGCAAGAATGGAAGGGAAAGGGGTGAGTTTGGAAAACTCAGTGTGTAAGGAAAACCCATTCAAAGCCCAAGTCAGCTCAAGCCCATTGGGCCTAAGCCCATTCAGATAACAGTATGTATTGGGCCAAAGCCCTTTTCAGAATAAACTGGACCTTAGCCCTATTTTCAGATAACAGTATCGCCCAGAGGCCCTTTCTAGAATAGATCAGACATATTCGTGTATGCAAGCCCAACCCAGCCTATAACCAACCACTACACTCCACCCGTACCAGCCCTACACTCCATGTAGGGAATAGCTCAACCCACCCAGCCCTACACTCCACAGTTGCAGCATTGCTGCTCAGTTATCAGTAAGTTAAGGCAAAGCCTCCAGTATATGGACAAGCCACTTTCAGTACTTCCTCCGTCAATATCCCAGTCCCATGCATCAAATAATAATAACATGGCATGCAGTAAATAATAGCAGTCAAACATGCATTCAGGTCAACCTTAACCCTAGAGGTAAATTAGTAATTTTACTCTTAGGGGTAAATCTGTCAATTGTCCACCTATAAAGGTATTTCAGTAATTTATCAATTTTAAGGGTTTTCATGCATATTCCCACCTTTCACGTACTAACAGAAACACTTACCGAGGGTTCTTACCGAATTGGGCCCATTGGCCCACTATCCCAATTTTGGCCCATAAAGCCTAAAAATATCGAAGGCACAGAAATCATGCACTCTGTAGTCTAAACATTGTAGTTTACCAAAAACGTTAATCGATTTACCTCACGAGCATTCGCACACTTGCAAGTCCACAAAATACCAGTTTTTCAGCATTTCGACTTTTCAGCTTTTGTAGATCTAGACTATGAAAGGGTGTCAGTTACACACCTGTTTGGACAATATGCTGATGAGATCCACACACACGAACTGCCTACAATTGGATTACTAACACGTTAATCTATCTATCAAAAACGAACTACGTATTAACCCCCTTACCATAATCGGCCAAAAGCACCTTAGGCACTAGCGATCCTAGCTTTGACGAAATTAGCGACTAGGTTTAGATCCAGTAGTTCCACTTGTCCAAGCCTTCGATCAGCAACCTCTAGATCACACTATTATCAAGATAAAACAATTATAACATCCCTTAGAGGTACAAGCCCAAATCGACAGCCTCCCTAACCTTTAGGGACTTCGGCTTTTTCTAACTTGAAAGAAATAAGACTAGATATGAAGTAATGAGCACTTACCACTTATTCCTCTTTGATTTCTATGTAGATCTAATGTAGATCTATCCTCTAAATGATGGCAGAACCTGAATCCAGGAGATCTGAAGTTTCTGCTATAAGCCCCTAAGTCTTATGGTATTTCAGCTTTTTAAGTGGTGAAGAAGATGATGATTCGAGGCTATAACCTTGGAATAATGCTGCTGACCAGTACCAAGGGTTTAGAGAAGATGAATGTTGATCAAGAGGAACAAAAATACCGAAGGATTTTGGCTTTGGAGAAATCGGCACAAGTAGTGAGTTTTGGGATTCAACTTTTATGGCAATCAGCTATGGAGGTTTTGTGGAGGATGGGATCGATAGAGAAGGTGAGTAGGGTGATCAGAAGGTTTCAGCTAACAGAAGAAGCATAAGGGAAGAAAGAAAATGGAGAAAAAGAGATGGAGAAAATTCGGCATCAAGAAGAGGAACTTGCGTTTTCGACTTTCGTGAGAACTCAGAATGAATGAATGGAAACTTTCAGGTGGCTAACCCTAATCCTCCAAGACAGAAAAAGAAAAGAACCTAACCCTAATATCAACTAAAGCAATAGGCCCAACCTCTCTAAGGCCCTTGCCGAAATTCTCTTGAGTGATCATGTGCCCAGCACATGTCCAAAATTAAAAAGTAACTACATGCCTACCTTGCGACTCGAACCTTGGACCTTCAATTCCTTCCCATGCGCCATTTTTTTAGGAATCTAGTGGCGCCACCTTGCCACTTTACCAAAGCCTTATTTGTGTCATGACTTACAAAGTTCTTCTTAAAGCCCACTTAACCCAGTCTCCTATTCACTTAAAATCCAACCTTGATATTTTACCATGTTTAACCTAGGCTTGGGCCTTCTAAAGACCTACTAACACATTTAAACACAATTCCAATATTCAGAACACCAAAATTCCAAAATTTACCAAAAATCACAGAAACCCGAAAAAATCCCGAAAATCAGGGCGTTACACAAACACTCATATTTGAACTCATTTTTTTGGTCAACAATATGATAGAGCAAACAAAATATTACTGACCTACTCAACAGGTTCAAACAATGGAGTATTCATATTATTTTTCCATGACAAAATTATACCGTATTACTATATTGAAATTAAGTCAAGAAGTCCTAAATTTATTTAAAGAATGCTACCATAACCTAATTGCATTTATATTTCAATTATTTTACTTTTAGAAAGTTATTTTCAACAACTATCTTATGCTAAATATGCCTAAACAACCGTCACCCTGTTTTCTAAGTTTACAAAAAAGAGTTATTATCTTCATTGAACATCACTGATAAGCATATACTCACATAATTTGATAGTTAAATGGAAATTGAACGTTACGAGGGTGCAGTATATATGCACAACACACCTTAAACCTAAGGAATGCATTGTCCTCAATGCATGAAATGACAAAGTAAAATTAATAAAAGTTATATGAATGCAGGAAACAGATAAAAACTAGAATGATGGATCATAAAAATATAAAAATCAAAGCTTGGAGGGGAAAGAAATTACTTCACTTGGGTTGGGTGGATTTCTTTGCAGCTTTCTTATAATTTTGTGACCTATCCTGGTCATCACTGTCAGCTTGAATGGTTTTACTAGTAGCCTTCTTAAATCTTTTTCTCTTAAGCTGGTTGATGGACGACTCTTCCTCATCATCATCAGAATTGGACTTTGTGATTTTATCAATTAGTCGATGAACTACACGTTCTTAGGGAGTCATAGAGGCCTTGAATTGTGGTTAAAGGTGTAAAAATGGAGTTCTATTAGTTAAAGGTATCAATTAGTTATGAAATTTAAATATGAGTGGACTTAAATGGTAATTAGACCATTTATGTGGTTAGTGGACATACATGGCATGATTTTATTAAAATTATTAAAGTTTGTAAAGGTTATTTTGGTAATTTGGTAAATAAAGGTTAAATTAATTAAAACAAAAAATCATTCATCTTCTCCAAATGTTCTCTTCACCGAATATTGAAGGATGGAAAGCTATTTTAGGGTTCTTTCATTTGGCTACAACAATTGCTAGCATGTAAGTGTCATTTTGTCCTATTTTTAATGATTTTTACATTTTTGGGATCGTTGTAGCTTAATTTAGCTAGCCTGGGGATTAATTTGCAAAATTGTGAAAGATTTAGGATTTTACCATGAATGTTCTTGTATGATTTTTATGTTTGATGAAAGATTATCAGTCCTTGTTGATAAATAAATAAGTTCTATAAAGTGATTTTTGATGAAAATGTCATTTAGGGACTTATTTGTAAAAATAATGAAAGTTTAAGTTAAATTCATGAAATGGTGATTTGTATGAGTTGGTAGATGTCTCTAGTGAATTTGGCTAGCATGAAATGAGGACAAAATTGCTTAGATTTCAATTTATGAGCTTAAAGACTAAATTGTAAAAAGTTAAAATGTTAGGGGAAAATAGTAATTTTGCAAAAATATGAAATATCAACTGAATTAAATAATAGAAGCATTAAATGAATTGAATTTATCTATTTAGATCAAGATAGACCTCATATAGATTTAGATCGGGGAAAAGCGAAAGCCTCAGATTGATCGACTACATTTTTCCACTTTTGTTTGTCTAGGTAAGTTCATATGATTAAATAGCATTTTAATGTTATAATGATCTATATGTTAAGGTATTATTTATTATGCAACCATATGATGTATATCCAACGATGTCATGACGATTATCCAGCCCCGTTTGAACCTTAAGAATTCATAGGATACAAATGACATGTCATTAGGGTTCTCATGTTTCAAGTGCTGGTCTTGAATGTCCTACCGATGGTTGAAGTCCTGCATTTTTTGCAGATACTCAACAACTCGTGTCAGTAGCATCGTGTAGTATACATTCTAACCCATAGATCATATGAGCAGGCCCATTTTACAGCTTGTGTGAGCAACGATGTAAAGGAAAAGGAAAGGTTACGATTATATGTTTAGCATACTTCGTGTGAGCTTTCCCGCATATTTGATGGATGGTAAGTGTTCAAATGAACTATGTCATGAATCTATAAAAATGTTTGAAATGGAAATGTTCAATGAATGTATATCTATGTTCATGAAAAGGATGAAATTAAAAGTAGTATGTTCCTATGCACCTAGCTTACCTTATGATAATTCAAGTAAATTATGTGTTAATAAACTAACATGTGTTGTTGATGGTGCTTAGGCTTGTGTCAAGCCTATGGTTGGATTATATCATGCTTTATTTTAATGTTATTCATTCAAATGGTAAGTTATGTTCATGTTTTATGAACTTACTAAGCATTGTATGCTTACGTTGTTTCTTCTCTATGTTTTATAGATAATCGAAAGCTCAATTGATTTGGAAGCTTATCGAAGATCTATCACACTATCTACCGATTATATTAATAGTTTTTTATGTTTTGGCGAAGGCTATAATGACATATATAGGTGGACTTGTGTTTGATGTTAGTTGAATGTTAGTTAACGATTTTGGCACTTATATGTTATTTTGTATTAATGTACTTTTGGTATTTTTGATACCTTGTTGGTATGTGTTAATATGGCTAAGTTTTAATGCATGTTTCAGTGGCCAATATGGTATGTGATGGAATAGTTTCAAAATGGTCAAGATAGGGTAAGTTTTGGAAAGGTATTAGACTTGATGTGCATGATTGAAATGTAGTATGTATACATGTTTAGGGAATATTTGAATGAATGCATTTGAGGTGTGACATATTGGTTGAATGGAATTAGTCTTTTGAATTGGTCATTTCATGCATGTTTTGGTATGATTTTGATGCTTTGGTCATGTGCCCAAAATGCTTTTAAGTACATGCTTGATTTGGTAATGGAAATGGCTTCATTTTGGCCAATTTCATGTCCACATGAACTAAGACATGGGCGTGTGATTTAGTTGTGTGTGACACACGGGCATGCGACATAGCCATGTATCCCCTGTAGGTTTTAAGGTTTGCAAGTCAGATTGTTACACGGCCTAGCACATAGGCGTGTATGGCCATTTCGAGAGTTACACAGCCTGGAACATGGGCGTGTGGCTTGGACGTGTGACCCAACTCTGAGAGTTACACAGGCACAGACACAGGCTAGGACACAGCCGTGTGTCCCTATTTTGATTGTTACATGGCTTGAGACATGGGCATTTGTCTCAGCCATGTAAGTCACACGGCTGTGTGACCCCTGTAGTTCAATTTTTCCAACTTTTTCTTAAATGTTCCAAATGTTTCCAATTTAGTCTCGAATAGTTTCTAAAGTGTTTTTAAGGACTCGAAGGCTTAATTAAAGGACTATATGCATGTAAATGATTGGATTATGCTTTTTAATATTAATATTTGGAAACGTATGTTTTTATGTTACGTTTATACGGTAATACTCCGTAACCTTATTCTAGTGATGGATACGGGTTAGGGGTGTTACACATCCACTCGTTAATCTCCCTTAAGGGATTTAACCACTCATGTTATTCATAATCTTTATTCCAATTGAACAACTCATGTAAAGAACATGATTAAATTGGAAGAGAAATGATATTAGAATAATCGTGGACTGATATCGAATGGAGAATAGAGTAGAAAATCTCTTGATTGGAATAATGAAATATATCATTTTCAATGAAGAAATAAATTGAATAATTTAATAAAATAAAATAACTCTTGGATCAAAACTGGTTCCAAGAGGAAATTCAAATAGTTTATGAAAAGCCAAAAGAAAAATAATCTTATCCTACTCCTAAACTACTAGGGTTTTTTATTGTGTCTAGGATGACTTAGTTACATCAAAACCACAATATCTTATTTATAGGAGTCTTGGTAACCCAAATTAGGTCTTCAGCACGTCCAAGGTCTTCAAATAAAGTTGATTGTGTGGACGAAAATAGCCTTGGCATCCTTGGGTGACAAGTCGACCTATTGCTTTAACATCCCGGTAAGCTTGTTCATCACTCATCCCTTGCTTCCACATCAATTGAACCTATAAATCTTCATCCTACACACTTAATTAAACATATTAGAACTACCTAAGGCCCGTGTCGGCCTAATGGGTCACAATATTCAAGCTAAATACTGAAAATGTAATATAAAATACTAAATTGCATAGAAAACATGGTCCTTAAGTGCGAAAATAATCCAAAATAACTAATACATTTTGACGGGAGATCAAATATCCCCAAACTCAAGTCTTTGATTATCCTTAAGCAAACTAAGCAAACCAAAATAAATACTAAAAATGAACTAAACTTAAAACAATAAATTGCAGAAAGAGAAAATGTACTTGAGCTAGCTTGATATAGGCAATTAGATAGAAATATATTAACAAGATAATGTAAATAAATATATAACTCTAGAGTGAGATACCATTGACTCACAATTTTTAAAATTAGATGGGTTATTTCAATAAATTACAAAGCAAAAAAATAAAAGAATGTTTAAGTATATGTTTCCATCAAAACATATATACAAAGATACACGTATGTTAAAATGAATATAAGTGGTAAAAGCATCAAAACTCGACACAATTTCGTCCATATAAAGTACTACCTAAGTCACATAGGACTTTTTGACTTGTAACATTCTGTGGCTTGGGTTGGTCTGGAATTCAAAGAATAGGCTCGACAAGATGATTAAGCACGAAAGTAGTTTGGCACATGATATTGTCCCCAATACTCCCCCAAGTATACATATAACTCACCACTTTATTTCCACTTCTCTCACATTTCTTATCTTTACATTTACCAAGGCATAGTATAGTATTCGTGAGTACAATCATCCGAGCTCGTAATATTTTTTTCGAACAAATGTGAGTGTACTCTTTTTTCAACTCACTTCTTTTTTTTTACTTTTCATCGAGATTTTCTCGAATGGAATTTTTTCATATTTTTCTACAAGCTCAAAGTCTTATACCCACCATACCATACAATTCCTTAGTTCACTCAATTTTTGTTTTCTTTCAAAACCACCAAGATGTATCTACCTAATCCCTTAATATCGATTTTTGGATGCCTAAATCCTTGCAAGGACCAATAAATAAAGGATCACATATAATCTATAATAGGTTTACAGTTGCATTTTTGGGTTCATTAAGAAAATCGATTAAGACTGAAAATAAGTACTAGGGAAAATATTTACGGGATAACTTTTAGGCTCAAGAAATTGTCTACCAAAAAATTCCTAAGGTCGTCCCTAGGTAATTTTATACATGAATTAAATCTACCAAGTCTATCAATTTCTACAACCTATAATTCAATTAAACATGCATGATGTAACATCTCGAATTAGAGCCTAGTCGGAACAGTGGTTTTGGGACCACAAATCCGACGTAATAAAATTTATTTTTATTATATTTTTATGGTCTACGTGAAAAAATGATTTTCTAAAAATTTCGTTCGAAAATTTCGACATTTGGGCACTCAATTTGGTCAAAAGGACTAAATTGTAAAAAGTGCAAAAGTTGAGTTCTACATGTTAGAGGTGTCTAATTGTTATGAAATTTTAAATGGGAGGTCCTTAAATGGTAATTATACTATTGTATAATTTTTTGGACAAAAATGGACATGAAATGGGTGAAATAGAATATTATTAAGTTAGGGGCATTTTGGTAATCTAGTAATTAAAATGAATTAAAAACAAAATAAAATACAAAATTTATGGTCCATCTTCTACCTTGGCTGAATATGAAACGAAGAAACCATGGCTAGGGTTTTCCAAGCTTCCAAGCTCGGTTCTAAGTCCGTTCTTGCCTCGTTTTTAATGATTTTTTACGTTTTTGAAATCCTCATAACAAGATCTAGCTGTTTCTACCATTTATTTGAGCTAGGGTTTGTGTTTAAAAATTTACCCATGAATGATATGCATGTATTTTTATGTTTAATGGTAGAATACGAAGGCTCGGTGTGTAATTAATGACTTTGTCTAAGTGATTTTCGGTAAAAATGCTTAAAAGGACTAAATCGTAAAAGGTATAAAATTAGTCATAAAAAGGTGATTTAGTGGAAAATGGGGGCTACATAGTTATGAAAATGATTCGTCTAGGCTTGAAATGCAAGGAAATTGAATAAAAATCATTTTACGAGCATTGGGTAAAAAGTGCAAATATGTGAAAGTTTAGGGGTCAAAATGCAAATTTGTAAAAATATGATCTTTGGACCCATATGAATAATGTGACTAATTAGTAAGCTAAATGTGATATTATAGATCAAGAAAAACAAGATTCGGGCTTAGGACGAGGTTGAACAAGGTTAAGCACAAACTCGAAATAAATTATCATACTCGAAACCGAGGTAAGTTCATATGTCAATGATAATGCAATGATATTATTGTTCATGCTTGAACTCAAATTGATGTGTCAACATTGTGTGATGAATATTTATACAGTTGATATGAAGATTATATATTGTGACAAATGCCTAAATATAATTATGTGCAATACCATGTTTATTTCATGGACTAATGTCCACGTAAACATGAAAATGTGTTGAATTGAATGTGCATTGCATGATCAGCTATGCTTATTGGTATACTTGGTGAAAAGAGAAAATCTCAGTTGAAAATAAAGGGATATTTGATGGATACGCTATTCTTACATGATACGAGATCCTGCATGTGTTGCAGAAAAGGATTTAGCCCGGACTGGTAATCCGTTGATCTCAATGTAGAAAGGATCTAGCCCAGACGGGTATTCCTTAAGTGATCGAGCCTCCCAAAGAATATGTGTGCATTATGGATTTAGCCCGGACGGGTAATCCGATTAGGGTCTGAATTTAGCCTGGACTGGTAATTCAGATCCGAGCTCATTAAGAGTGTTTGTCATTACAAGGGATTTAGCCTGGACTGGTAATCCTGACATCACTCTATGAGTTTATATTATGGGGGATTTTTCCTAGACTGGTAATCCCACTGTAAGATGTGACGTTTGCGGGAGTGCTTGCTTGAAACCGATCACTTGTATGACTTGACGGTAAATGAGCTATCCATTAAGATTTTCGAGAAATTCAATAATGAATAATGCGATGAAAGTCCCGAGATAGGCGTGGTGTTAAAGGTAAATTTAATTGATATGCTATGGATATGTACAGGTATGTACATTATACTTATATGTGATGCTTTATTGAAATGTGATAAATGATGAGTAAGCGAATTCATGCATACGTATGTGTATACATGATAAACAAGTAAAAAGGTTTGAAAGATGAACCATCCTTATGCTTATGATTATGAATTGTGTTGTAATATCATGTTAACTTACATTGTGTAATGAGATATGGGTTTCATGAAATGATGAGTCCATGATCAATGAGCTTATGATAGTTACTATGAATTTGCACGAAAACAGTTTTAGACAGCAGTAATAGTCCGACTTTGAAAATCCACCAAAAGTAGTGGAAATCAAGTTAAAGACTGAATAAATATGAAATTAAATCTTATTGGGTCTAGTTTCAGATAAAGGAAATGATGCTAGTAAAGGAATCTCATATGATGAGATATTTGACTTCTTGTGAGACAGAGTCAGAATGAGTTTGGAATGCCCTATGCTGTCTTGGGAAAATCACTAGAAATTTTACAAAAATAATTTTGAGTTAGGAATCATATTATTGAAATCATTAATGAGTATACTTTTAGGAGAAAGAGACAAGAACATTATCCGAGTCTCGTACTATGATATAAATAAATTTTAGTGAAGAAAGGTCGAAGCTGTCAAACAGAGAAACAAGGGAGAATTTGAATAATAAAATGTACTTATTGGCTAGACCAAAAATTATGGAAATTTTATTGTAATAATATAAATGAGTCTATTTTCAGGGAAAATTAATGAATCTTAATTTGGAGTTTCGTAGCTCTAGATATAAATAAATTAGTAACTATGACTCAAGAAAATAACTTAACCAGAATATGAGTAAAAGTGTTATTATGGATGATTGCCTAAGGAAACATGTTGTTATAATGCTTATTATTTTCATATGGACTTACTTAGATTTAAGCGTACTCCCTCCTCTCCATTTCTTTAGTGTTGTCAGGTCAGCTCGAGGTTGGAGATCGTCAGAGGTAGCATCACACTATCAAGCTATCAACTCCGGAGTATTGTCATATGTGTATTAAACACTTTCAAGTGAGTGGCATGTATAAGGACTAGTTTTTATATTAGATGTTGTTATGATTAGCCAAATATATTGGCTTATATTGACCTATTGTATATAGCCATGAAATGTGGCTTATTATGGTTATGGCTTGTCAGCCTAATTATTCCTGCTATGGGTTAATGCATGTCGTGTGATTATAATTGGTTGCTATGAATAATTAGTAACACATGTATACAATGAATGCCCTAGAGCCATTCGAGCTGGTCATCGCCATGGAATGAATATGTGGCCTAGTAGTAAGTTTATAATGATTAAACAATGACAATTTTAGAACTGTAGAGATTAAATGTTGGGTAATAAACACTTGTAAAACAAAATGAAAATTATTTAATTGAATCTTTCTCAAGGTCAATTAATCATTAGATTGATACTATAATTTGGGTCCATGAAGTGTAAAGTATGGGAAAGAATTAAGAACAACATAAGGCTTGAAAAATAGCCTAAGTGTTGGCCACACGAGCAGAGACACGGCCATGTGTCTCAGCCGTGTGAAGGACATGATCTAGCACACGGGTGTGTGGCTTGACCGTGTAACACCCCAAACCCGGCCCAGATGTTATGGCCAGATCTGACGTGTCACATGGACTTACGACTTAGTATGCATTCGCTGGTTTAAGTGATTGGGGTGGTCTTTGTAAAAACAGTGGTTGAATGAAAAACTGGTTTATCAATCTTTAGGCTATCCATTTGTTATTCTTGTTGAGTCTTGGAAACGTTCATTAATTTTGAAAACCCGCGCAGCCTAACACTAGCAGTTTTGTCATAGTATAAATATAATCAGAAAATAAAAATAATAAAAATAAACTAACTTAGAAAAACCAACTTTGCAGATGATGTGGCCACTCCGAATCCCTCATAGCTCCAAGCCCACTATGGTTAGGGATTTCCTGCAAAGATGAAAATAAAGGGTGAGTTCGGTAAACTTAGTGTGTAACATAACCCAACCATAGCCTAAAACAGATCAAACCTCAGAGTCAGACTTATCTGGGCCTTGGCCCAGTACAGAAATCAGAATGAAACCCATAGGCCCATAACAGATACAGAACAAATATATCATGAATGCAGAAATCCCAACCCAGAGCCATCCATAACACCCCCGTACCAGCCTTACACCATGAAGGGAGACTACTTGACCCACCCAACCGTTACACACCAGAGAAATTGCAACGATGACGAAGTCACCAGGTACAGATATTGTGGCTAGGCCACCAGAATAGATATATATATATGTGGTAAAGCCACTAGATTGCAACGAGCTGCCAGAACGCTTCCTCCATCAATATAAACCCATGTCCCATGCAACAGAAATAAAATGTCATGCCATATGTATACAGAAACAGAACATCATGCTTTTCAGAAAAAAATAACCCTAGGGGTAAAATCATATTTTTGCATGTAGAAGGGTATTTTAGTAATTATTACCTATTGCTAAGGTTTCATGCTCATTCTAACGTTTACCATGTAAACAGAAGTACTTACCTCGTCTTTTTACCAAAGTGGGCCCATTGGCCCATTTGCCCGTTTTTGACCCATTAAGCCCAAAAATACTGTTGTGCACGAAAATGCACACTCTGCGCTCTAATCATCCAAATGCACCATATTCATTAACAACTGTCTTACGAGCGCTCGCACGCTCACGAGTTCACAAAATACCAACATTTTAGTATTTTGGCTTTTACCGATTCAGTCTAAGGGAGGGTGTCGTTTACACACCTGGTTGATGACGATTGATGACGATATCTCCCATGCGATAATCCTAGTTGATGATGATTGATGACGATATCTCCCACGCGATAATCCTGTTAGGAGACTGCAATTAATCCGCGCTCCAAACTATCTTAGCTGACGCCCAACCCAAACGAACACGTCACAAAGCGAAAGGGATCAGCCAAGAAGGGTATGCCTACTATCCTCATGGTTTGCTCTATTTAAAGCTAGCTCTCCATCTACTCTTATGTTAGCTTCCCGATGTGGGATCCCTCCATCACCAGAGTTTAAAACCAGCACCAACTCTTGCCGTCCCAACATAGCAAAATAATCAACCTTTGCGTGCCAAGGGATTCGAGCCAAAGTCCTCTCACATGCCAACTCACTCCACCACCACTAGGCCATCAACTCATTTGTGTCATAAATCCAACACATTAAACTTTAAAGCGCACATACATGCTTCCAAATTTATTGGAAAGAAAAACCAAAATATATTGCAAGAGCCAAGACTTGAACCTTGGACCCCTTGCTTCCTCTATGGCGTCACTTCCTTGTCCCCTAAGTGGCGCCACCTTGCCACTACAACACACTCCTTTTTGTGTCATCTTTTACCCCTTTACTCTTAAAAGCCCAAACGCCAATTGCATCACCTGTTCATAAAATTAAAATTCCGAAGACTACCATGGATTTAACTTAAGTTTGGAAGGCCAACTAACCTACTAAAATATATTTTTTAACCAACAGAACAGACACAAATTTTAAAAATCACAAAAACACAGAAAACCCCAAAATTGGGGCATTACAACTCTACCCTCCTTAAAGAAATTTCGTCCTCGAAATTTTACCTGAATCAAACAAATGAGGATATTATTGACGCATCGCCACTTCTAGCTCCCAAGTAGCTTCCTCTCTGCCATGATTATACCACAGCACCTTTACTAGTGGAATTGATTTCCTCCTCAAAATCTTAACATCTCGATCCAAAATCTACACAGGCTCTTCCTCAAAAGTCAAGTCTGTTTGGACCTCGATCTCTGCAATCGGCACAACATGAGTAGGGTCAAAACGATACCGCCTTAACATGGAGACGTGAAAGACATCATGAATCCTATCCAACTCTGGAGGTAGCTCCAACTGATAAGCCATTGGACCCACTCACTTAAGAATCTGATAAGGCCCAATGAACCGCGGACTTAACTTGCCTTTCCTCCCAAACCTTAATATTTTCTTCCAAGGTGAAACCTTCAAGAAGACCATATCACCCACAGAGTACTCAATTTCCTTGCGCTTCAAATCTGCACATGACTTTTTTCTATCAGATGCTTCCTTCAACTGGTCTCTAATCAACTTGACCTTATCCTCAGTATCTGCCACTAACTTAGGTCCAAGAACCTGTCGTTCACCCAACTCAGTCCAACAACTAGGTGTACGACATCTTCGCCCACACAGTGCCTCATAAGGAGCCATTCGAATACTTGCCTGATAACTGTTGTTGTATGCAAACTCTGCCAACGGTAAGTAATCCTCCCAACTGCCTTGAAAGTTGATAACACATCCCCTCAACATGTCTTCCAGAATCTAAATAACACTTTCCGACTGACCATCAGTCTGAGGATGAAAGGCTGTACTAAAGTTCAACCGTGTACCCAACGCCTCATGCAACTTTTTCCAAAACCGAGATGTGAATCTAGGATCTCGATCAGAAATAATCGACACTGGCACTCCATGAAGTCGCACTATTTCTGACACATACAATTTGGCTAACTTCTAAAGTGAATAATTAGTGCAGACAAGTATGAAATGAGTAGATTTGGTCAACCTATCCACAATTACCCAAATCGAGTCCTTCTTCGATGGTGTCAAGGGTAACCTGCTCACAAAATCCATGGTTACCCTCTCCCACTTCCAAAGTGGTACTTTCACTGGCTGCAAAAGTCCGAAAGGTAATTGATGTTCAGCTTTCACTTGCTGACAAGTCAGACATTTTCCCACAACTTTCGTTACCTCTCGCTTCAATCCAGGCCACCAATACAACTCCTTTAAGTCGCGATACATTTTACTCCCTCCAGGATGCATAGCACACAGACCTCCGTGAGCTTCTTTTAGAATTGCTTGCCTCAAGTCAGAGTCCTTTGGAATACAAACTCTACCCCGGTAACATAGAACTCCCTCACTATTCAGTCTGAACTCAGAAGTATCCCCATTCTTAACCTGCCAGAATCGAGAAATCAAAGACTCATCCCTCGACTATTTTTCCTTAATCTCATCCACCTAGGCCGGCCTAACTTGCAGTTAGCACTATCGTCGTCATACAAACTCAAACATGATTCTCAGATCAGATACAGTTTTACGACTTAGGGCATCCACCACCACATTAGCTTTGCCTGGGTGATACTCAATCACACAGTCATAATCCTTAAACAACTCTATCCATCTCCGCTGCCTAAGGTTCAGCTCCTTCTGAGTCAGCAAGTACTTAAGACTCTTATGATCTGTGTATATAATACACCTTTCTCCGTACAGGTAATGTCTCCAAATCTTAAGCGCAAAGATTACTGCTGCCAACTCCAGATCATGAGTAGGATAGTTAACTTCATGTGGTTTAAGCTATCGTGATGCATAAGTAACCACTTTACCCTCTTGCATCAGCACACAGCCCAACCCTACATGTGATGCATCACTGCATACGGTAAAATCTTTTCCAGACTCCGGCTGAATCAGTACAGGTGCCTCAGTCAGAACTTTCTTCAGCTTCTCAAAAGATTCCTGTTGTTTCTCAGTCCAAACAAACGGTACTCCCTTCCTTATAAGCTTTGTCAAAGGCATTGCCATTACATAAAATCCTTCCACAAACCTTCTATAGTACCCAGCTAAACCCAGAAAACTTCAAATTTCTGACACTGACCTCGGTGGCTTCCATTCCAGAATCGCTTCAATCTTTCGAGGGTCCACCTTGATCCCTTCAGCAGAGACAACATGCCCCAAGAAAGTTACCTCTCTCAACCAGAACTCACACTTACTGAATTTCGCATAAAGCTCCTTCTCCCTCAACACTTGCAGCACAATAATAAGATGCTTATCATGCTTCTCCTCAGCTTCAGAATAAACTAGAATATCATCGATAAAGACGACCACAAATCGATCCAAGTATGGCTGGAACATTCGATTCATCAGATCCATAAATACCGCAAGTGTGTTCGTCAACCCAAATGGCATAACCAAGAACTCATAGTGACCATGCCGATTTCTGAATGTCGTCTTGTGAATATTCACCTCCTTAACCCTCAATTGATGATGCCCAGATCGAAGGTCAATCTCGAAAAATACTAAAGCTCCTCTAAGTTGGTCAAATAAATCATCGATTCTCAGCAGTGGGTACTTGTTCTTAATCGTTAGTTTGTTCAACTGCCGATAATCGATACACATCCGCATTGACCCATCTTTCTTCTTTACGAACGACACTGGTGCTCCCCACGGAGACACCTTGGTCTAATAAAGCCTCTATCCAATAACTCTTGAATTTGGGCTTTCAGCTCCACCAACTCCTTCGGTGCCATCCTATAAGGTGTAATGGACACCGGTACCGTTCCAGGCAACAAGTCGATTCCAAACTCAACCTCTCTGTTTGGGGGCAAACCCAGAAGCTCCTCTAGAAAAACATCTTGAAAATCCTTGACGGTTCTAATTTTATCCACTGTCAGATCCTCAGTTTCCGATTGGCTTACAAATGCCAAAAGAAGCCTCACATCCCTTTCGAATCCACTTCTCGGCTCTCAATGCTGACACCACATTAGACAGATAATCCCTACGCTCGCCTATCACCAAAACCTTCTCATCCTTTATGGTCTTTAACATTATTCACTTAGCAGCACAATCTAGAGTAGCCCTATGCTTAACAAGCCAATCCATTCCCAAAATGAGATTGAAATCTCCGAAAGGTAGCTCTATCAGATCTCCAGAGAAAACTTTTCCTTGAGTTTCTATAGGCACATCTCTATATAGTTTATCTACCCTAACCGAGTGACCCAAAGAACTTAGTATAGATACCTCACTCACGGTCTCCTCAGAGTGCACACCCAGCGACCCAGATATAGCACATGCAACATATGAATGGGTAGACCCAATATCTATCAACGTAGTGTATGGCATACTGGAAATTAGAAATGTACCAGTTATGATGTCAGGTGCATCACCCTCCTCTCGGCGACAAGCTGCATACACCAACGCCGGCTGACGAGCCTCAGTAAATCTAGCACCCCTGCCAAGCACTCCTCTTTCTCGACCGTTTCCATTACCACCTCTGCCTTGCCCACATCCTTTCAGAAACTATGGTCCACCCTTCACTGGTTGAGCGACCCTCTGCTCTAAAACTTGAACCTGATCTGGTTCCTGGGGACAATCCTTAACCCTATGCTCCATAGAGTAGCATCAAAAACAAGCACCAAAACATTTCTGACACTCGCCCATATGCATCTTCCCACAATTCCTACAACCCTATGGTCTAACAGCATTCATCGGTACTGCTCGAACTGGCTCCATTACCCTTGTTCTCTTAACATTCCTGTTCATACCACCTGAAAGTCCTGAATCTCTCCTAAAACGGTTCTGATCTTTCTCATGATTCTGTCTTTCTGTATGCTTCACTTCCTCAGCTATCTTAGCTTTCTCCACTAAAGCAGCGAAGTTACGCTCCCTCTACTGAGCAATCAGCACCCTAAGTTCATCTTTCAGACCATCCTCGAAGCGTACGCTACGCTCATACTCTGTAGTGACAATCCCAGAAGCATACCAGCTCAGTCTCAGAAACTCAGACTCATACTCAGCCACTGACTTACTCCTTTAGACCAGGTTCAGAAATTCTTTCCGGCGAGCGTCCACGTAACTAGCCCCAACATACTTTCCCTTGAAGGCTGTCTTAAACAGCTCCCAAGTCACACTGTCAGCAGGAGTTCCATCTCTCACCGTGAGCCACCACTGATAAGCCTCATCCTTGAGTAACGATATGGCTCCCTTCAGCTTGTGCTCCACAAAGCAGTCCAAATCATTCATAATCCGCTCTGTGGCTTCTAACCAATACTCAGCGACATTCAGAGCTACACCAGATACGCCCCTAAATATCTCTGCTCCATTGGCCCGGAGTCGCTCAGAAATAGACCCCCGAATTTTGTTTCCCGTACTTGCCCCAGCAACCCTTTCGAAAACTTAGAGCATTGCCTGGGACAGAGCATCGTCCCTGGCACCTCGATCATGAGACTCTACCTCTGTTGGGGGTGGTACCGGTGCATCTGCTATCGGCACATGTCCTGAAGACGAAGATTCAGCCTGAGCATTACCTCGGCCACGTCCACGTCCTCTTCAACGAGCTGCTCGTGTACTTATTTCGTATTATCTGATTAAGAATTTTATGAATAAGTTTAATATTTTAGTGTTTATTACAGATGCCTTATGAATAACGGTAATTCAGAGTTTGAGTTTGTTTCCTTTTGTGGTAGCCTAGCTACAGTCTCAGTTTACTTATTAGAGTTTCTATAGTTCCAGTGTTACCCTAACTAAAGTACCATGATAAGGTTTTGTACAAGCATATAACAGATATTTCAGAAACAATCAGAAAGGCTCAGAAAACTTACAGACTTGGGCCGGAGATTCGGTGTGCCACCTTCTAAAAAAACCTAATTTTAGAAAACCGATCTTAATCTTTAAAATCATCTATTTGTAAAGAACAAATATTGGAAACATTCTCAAAAAAAATTTATAATCAAGTTCCAAAAATGATAATTTTTGAAAACCTTTATTCAGTGTTTCTTTACAAACTCCCTTTTTTAGACCCGTTCCACAGTCGAGTTGTTGCAACTTGGCTCTGATACCACCAAATATAACACCCCGAACTCGGCCTAGACATTATGGCCAAATCTGACGTGTCACATGGACTTACGACTTAGTATGCATTCGTTGGTTTGAGTGATTAGGGTGGTCTTTGTAAAAATAGTGGTTGAATGAAAAGCCGATTTATCAATCTTTAGGCTATCCATTTGTTGTGCTTGTTAAGTCTTGAAAACGTTCATTAATTTTGAAAACCCGCGCAGCCTAACACTAGAAGTTTCGTCATAGTATAAATATAATCAGAAAAAAAATAAAAATAAACTAACTTACAAAAACTAACTTTGCAGATGATGTGGCCACTCCGAATCCCTCACAGCTCCAAGCCCACTATGGTTGGGGATTTCCTGTAGAGATGAAAATAAAGGGTGAGTTCGGTAAACTTAGTGTGTAACATAACCCAACCATAGCCCAAAATAGATCAAACCTCAGAGTTAGACTTATCTGGGCCTTGGCCCAGTACAGAAATCAGAATGAAACCCATAGGGCCATAGTAGATACAGAACAAATATATCATGAATGCAGAAATCCCAACCCAGAGCCATCCATAACACCCTCGTACCAGCCTTACACCATGTGTGGAGACTACTCGACCCACCCAACCGCTACACACCAGAGAAATTGCAGCAAGGCTGCCAGATATTGTGACGAAGTCACCAGATACAGATATTGTGGCTAGGCCACCAGAACATATATATATGTGGCGAAGCCGCCAGATTGCAGCGAGGCTGCCAGAACGCTTCCTCGATCAATATAAACCCATGTCCCATGCAACAGAAATAATATGTCATGGCATACGTATACAGAAACAGAGCATCATGCTTTTCGGAAAAAAATAACCCTAGGGGTAAAATCATAATTTTGCATGCATAAGGGTATTTCAATAATTATTACCTATTGCTAAGGTTTCATGCTCATTCTAACGTTTACCAAGTAACCAAAAGTACTTACCTTGTCTTTTTACCAAAGTGGGCCCGTTGGCCCATTGGCCCGTTTTCGGCCCATGAAGCTCAAAAATATCATTGTGCACGAAAATTCACACTCTGCACTCTAATCATCCAAATGCACCATATTCATTAACAACTGTCTCACGAGCGCTCGTACGCTTGCGAGTTCACAAAATACCAACGTTTCGGTATTTCGGCTTTTACCGATTTAGTCTAAGGGAGGGTGTCGTTTACACACCTGGTTGATGATGATTGATGACGTTATCTCCCACGCGATAATCCTGGTTGATGACGATTGATGATGATATCTCCCACGCGATAATCCTATTAGGAGATTGCAGTTAATCCGTGCTCCAAACACTCTTAGCTGACGCCCAACCCAAACAAACACGTCACAAAGCGAAAGGGATCAGCCAAGAAGGGTATGCCTACTCTCCTCATGGTTTGCTCTATTTAAAGCCAGCTCTCCATCTACTCTTATGTTAGCTTCCCGATGTGGGATCCCTTCATCATCAGAGTTTAAAACCAACACCAACTCTTACCGTCCCAACATAGCAAAATAATCAACCTTTGCGTGCCAAGGGATTTGAACCAAAGTCCTCTCACATGCCAACTCATGCCACCACCACTAGGCCATCAACTCATTTGTGTCATAAATCCAACACATTAAACTTTAAAGCACACCTACTTGCTTCCAGATTTATTGAAAAGAAAAACCAAAATATATTGTAAGAGCCAAGACTTGAACCTTGGACCCCTTGCTTCCTCTATGGCGTCACTTCCTTGTCCCCTAAGTGGCGCCACTTTGCCACTACACCACACTCCTTTTTGTGTCATCTTTTACCCCTTTACTCTTAAAAGCCCAAACGCCAATTGCATCACCTATTCATAAAATTAAAATTTCAAAGACTACCACGGATTTAACTTAAGTTTGGGCTTTCCAAAGGCCCAGTAACCTACTAAAACATATATTTTAACCAACCAGAACACACACAAATTTTAAAAATCACAGAAACACAGAAAACCCAAAAATTGGGACCTTACAGACCGTATGGATCAATTTGTTTGGCTGACGTCATAAACAGAGAGTTACACGAGCTAAGGACACGGGCGTGTCCCAAGCAAAAACAGACATGTGTGACCATACGGCCCAACCCATACGGGCGTGTGACTCTCCAAAGCAAGAAAATTGGTTAAGTTGCCCAAAGATTTTCAAAGTTTTCAGTTTAGTCCCGAACCACCCTGATGTATGTTATAGGCTTTGAAGGCCTGTATAAGGGATGATATGCATGTGTTTGAGATGTTTTAATTTTGGGCAAAAATTTTGTGGCCCGGTTTTGCATGTTGTGAATGTTTAAGTCCGGTAACGCCTCGAACCCTGTCCCGGCATCGGATACGAGTAAGGGATGTTACACATGCTATTTATATACCTATTTATCATGTGGTATACTTAACATCTTAAATCTATTCACATTGTAATAATTAAACTAAGTAGTCTAAAATAAAAAATTTAGAATCAATTATTATCAAACTAAATTTACAATTTATCCATAAAATCCTATTAACATACTCCTAACCAATCACTTTTTATTTCTACAAATCAAGCACATAGAAAACATGCAATAATAAAAATTTAAAAGCTATTAAAAATAAATAAAAATAATATAAAATAATGTAAAAAGAAAAAAATAAGATTTTCCTAAGTCACCCCAAACTTTATTTGACACATTGTCCCTAATGTGCAATTAAAAATATAAAGGAAAGATATTACCTAATTGGCATGACTCGTGCAATACAATTGGTGGAACTACTCTTCCTTTCGATTTTTGCTCAATCATGTAGTGCCTTCAAAAATTTGGGGTTCCTACTGAGAAAAACTAAATGCAATATATATAATATCAAAGTTCCAAATAATAAAAATCAAAAGAAACAAATAACAATCATCCCAAATAAATAGAGTACAATTTCAAATTGAAAATAAATTAAAAATTATTCAAAATTAGTCGAATCAGGCTCTAACTCATCCTCATCGACTTCTTCTTTGCTCGCTAGTAGAAATCTCACTAACATGTCTGGTAATGGCGTTGGTGTCAGCCATCCATTCTATTCCACAATGCAAATCAAAATATCACCCATGTATTGCATCCAACGTGTTTGCCATTCACAATTTGACATGTTTGTCCATCCCATCATCTGTCCTTTTACCCAATCTATGGGAATCCTTCCTATGTTTTGTTCCCTATTCTTGCTTTTGCTTCCTTTAAAGTTCAAAAAACTGTCTGTACATGTTGTCCCCAATTATTCTCCTTGTCGGTCACATGAATGGTTCAACAAGAGAAATGGGAAATTCAACTCATTTGCATAGTGTTGTGATCAAGTGCGAAAATTACATACTTTGTTTGCTTCATCATCTCTTCATAGAGCCAATGGTTGATGCAAATCTATTCTTTATGTAAAACTACATAAAGCATAATCACCCTGTATGCAATAACGTCAGAAGCATTGGGTGTAGGTGTCAAGTGGGTGCAAATAAATTGCATCCACATTTTTTTCCCATTAGGAGCATGATGGTTGTGTTGAATTTTAAAGGCACCTCGGTGTTGGCATTGCGAGTCTACTTGTCACGTCCTCCTTCCAATAATTGATTATTCCCTCCACATCTAGGTTCTCAAATGTGAATAAATTTATATTTTTCAGATAATCGTGGGAATAATATTGGTCATAATAAAATATGCATATTTATTTCGACACAATCAACACTTTTTTCCCTAAATACTGACTCGAGTAATCGTCTCACCCTGTTGTTTATGATTTTCCTAATCTTTCAAGGCAACATAGAACTCATAAACTAAGGAGTCCATCGAGGCAATAAACATGAAGTAGTCTGCAAGGACATTAAACATGCCAGGACGTTAAACATGGGATCATGTTATGTAAGACCACAACATAGTTGTGGCAACATAATGTAGTTTGTTGAAACAATAAACATGGGTCAATAACTAGGACAGTAACCGTGACAAATCCTGCAAACAAGGAAAAAATGGTTAGAAGAAAAATGAAAGTGTGGTTAAGAAATAGTTAGCCAGCAGGTGTAAAGATCGTGTCGATGAATGAAAAACGTAATAAAAATGGGGAAGACTACCAAAATAGTAGATATGAAAGCCAAAAAGGCATATGGGTGGCAACCCAAAAAGATTTAGATAGGGGAAATGATGTAGTAGTAATGAATAGGGAAAAGACAAATGAGAGAAGATGTTTCTAAGGATTTGTAGTAAATGATTCGTCATTAAGGACCACCAGAGGTCACTCAATAACACTTGGATGAGAAAGAGAAAGACATACCCAAAAAGAGTATTCATATGACTAATTTATCTATCAAAACTATTTCTCTTGAGGAAAAGCTTTTGTGGGAATAAACCTCTAGAGTTAGAGCTGTAGGTGAAACATCTTAAAAGAGACATGAATGGTGTCAAGACAACATTTTGTTCGATATTGTAGGCCTGAATAGTCCTCTATAGACAAGTATGTTTCACTTTAAAAGCAAGATATCACAACTAGGGCATATTACAAAGGAGTAATCCAAACAACATTACAACCAGGGTGTAAGGGTAAAAGTAAAAATGATGAAACAAGGTTAAGACCTCCAATGCGGCGTGGCTCTTCTCTAGTAGGCCTTATGAGGGAAATATCAATGTATTCGTTAGAGCTATGGTGTCTATGAGATAGGATAAAACTAAAAAGATATTCATGACATGAAGGGTGAAAGGAAAAGTGAGACTCTACAAGGATGGTGTTCATCTCGAATGCACCAAACTTAGTAGAAGGGTCATAAGTCGACCAGGTAGCAATCGCGCAGTAATCAATCCTTCATTAAAGAAAGGTGGAAGTTGATTGAGGAGTAATGCATTTGGTTCTTTTTTTTTAAAACCCATGCAAGATGGGGTCTATTTTCGAGTATTGCAGTAAAGAAACTTACTAGGTTCATTTGAACTTACAAGGGTTTTGACATGTGGATACAAGATTCTTGGAATAAGATACTCAATGAGGGACTCAGCCAGACCATGTTAGATCCTGAATCATCTTCAGTAAAGTTCCATGCACATAGGAAGGGGTACCTTCAAAAGCTTCGCCTCAAGGTCAAACATATTGTATCTATACAATTTTTCTTAAAATCTGAAATTTTGAGTCAATAGCTTTTATGAAATTTTAAGGTTTCGATTGTAGTAAGTATTTATTGTAACTAGAATAAACCAGTCTTCAAAGTTATGAAGTTTAAAACTATGTAGTTAAGTAAGATCCGTTTCAATGTGGCACTTCATACCTAAATTCGGAGATCGAATAGGGCCTGGATGTTATAGATTCAAACCCACAGGTTCCTACTTATGAACTTCATTTTAATTAATAGCTGTTTCCATACTCTTGTTTGGCGAATAGTTATTGTGGACTATCAATTTAAATATAGTCCTTGGCAGGCCCATACGTGAAAAAGATTCTTGTGATTTTTGATTGATATAACTACTTCATACAACTCTCATAGTATGAACATAAGAATAATCTCATGTAGTCTCTTACTTGGATAATAGTCCATGCTGACTCTTATGAATGATAGTGTACCAACCCGTTTTTAGTGAAATCTGAATAGTGGTTTTCAAACCACAAAGTTGAAGATTAAATTTTTATTTTATTATTATTTTAATATCTATGAGATATTAGTAAGGTCATATTAAAATTTCTTTAAGAAATTTTGATGTTTGCATGATTAATTAAGTGAAAAGGACTAAATCGTAAAAAGTGTAAGTAAAGTTCCAATAGCTAAAAGGGTCAAATGGCTATGAAATTTTAAGGTGAAAGGACTTAGATGGTATTTAGACCATTTGAGTAGTTAGTGGAAAGTCATGGTAAGGTTTTAATGAAATTTTGATAGTTTTAAAAGGGTAAAATGGTAATTTGGTAATTAAAGTTAAAATTAAACTAAGAAAAGATAGTATCATCTTTCTAAAAGCATATAACCATCGAATTTGAAGAACCAAAACACCATTTTAGGGTTTGGAGCATTCAGTCTAGTCTCTTTGCTTGCATGGTATGTTTTCCTACTCCGTTTTTAATGATTTTTATGTTTTTGAAGTCGTTTTAGCTTAATCTAGCTAGCCTGGGGGTCAAATTGTAAAACTATTAAAGATTGAGGGTTATACCATGAATGTTTTTGTATGATTCTTGATGTTAAATGGTAGATTATGAATCCTTGATGATAAATAAATAAGTTCTGTAAAGTGATTATTGATGAAATTTGCATTTAGGGATTGGTTTGTAAAAATAGTAAAAGTTCATGGAAACTTTATGAAATGATGGTTTGTATGGGTTGATATAAGTCCCTAATGAATTTAGTTAGCTTGAATGGGGGATTAAAATTCTTAGATTTCAATCTATGAGCTTAAGGACTAAATTGTAAAAAGTTAAAATGTTAAGGAAAAATAGCAATTTTGCATAAATATGAAATGTGGACTAAATTGAATACTAGAGATATTAAATGGATTAAAATTCATCTATCTAGATCAAGATAGACCACGTACAGATCTAGATCGAGGCAAAGCAAAAGCTTTTGAGTAACTCATTTAACTTCTACGCCATAGTTGTTGAGGTAAGTTCATATGAACAATTATCGTATTAATGTTGTTAATTTGAATGTTTATTATGTTATCTTAATGTAAATGGATTGATGTATAATCGTACCAAAGCTATGATGATTTGACAGATGTTGAGTTCCGATTGAACCTTAGGAATTCGTAGGATACAAATGACATGTCATTAAGAATTTCATGTTTCAGATGCTGGTCTTGAATGTCCTACCGATGGTTAAGGTCATGCATTTGTTGCAGATACTTCACAGCTCGTGTGAGTAACACCGTGTAGCTTACATTCCAACCCATAGCTTGTGTGAGCTTGGCCATTTCATAGCTTGTGTGAGCAATGATGTAAAGGAAAGGTTACAGTTATATGTTTAAACACACTTCATGTGAGCTTTCCCATGTATCTAGTGATATTCTAGGTGGTTCAATGGGTATGAAAAGGAAATGAAAAAGGTAAGTGTTCAAATGTGATGTATCATGAATTTATGAAAAGGAATGATGATCTAAATGATATGAACACATGTGCAAGTTTCTTATTATAGATGAATTCATTTGAACCATGTACAATCACACTAACTTGTGTATTGATGATGATATATAGGCTTGTGCCAAGCTTGTGGTTTGGGTTGTATTACGCTTATACTTTATGTTATGCAAATGAATAGTAAGTTATGTTTTATTTTATATGAACTTACTAAGCGTTATGTGTGTAACAGCTCAGTTTTAGCTAAATCAGAACAGTGGTTCTGAAACCACAAATCCAATGTTGAAAAATTATTTTAATATTATTTTCGGTGTTTACAGCATGTTATTTGATATGTGTGAAAATTTCGTGAGCTAATTTTATCGATTGGTTGGTTAATTTGATAAAAAGAATTAAATCGCGTAAAATGCAAAAGTTGCATACTATTTGTTTAAAGTGCTTAATTGCTATGATCAATTAAATTAAAGGTCCTTATAATGTTATTAGTCCATCATTAGTGTAAGTGGACAATTATGGCCATCCATTATATGTTTCTATATGTTTGGAACAAAGGTTATAATGGTAAAATTAGTAATTAAGTTATAATGTAATAAAACAAAGCCAAAATGCATTTCATTCATCTTTTAGCAATCAAAACTAGAAAACAAAGAAAGGGTTTGAAGATTTCTAAGGTTCAGCACACTCCTAGCTTTATTAAGGTACGGTTTTAGCTCGATTTTTTATGATTTCTATGTTTTTGTAATCGTTGTAGCTCAATCTAGCTAGCCCATACATTTAATTTCAAATCTGTTAAAGATTTTGAGAGTTGCCATTGTTGAATCTATTTGTTCTTTGATGTTTAATGTTGAAATATGAAAGCTTGATGATAGTTTTACATGTTTTGTTAAGTGATTTTTGATGAAAATGTATAATAGGGATTAAATTGTGAAATGTGCTAATTGTGTGATTGAAGTGTGAAATAAATGAAAGTTTTGGGCTACTAGGGACCTATATATAATTCGTCCAAGCATGGTTTTTGTTGAAGTGTGTGAATTTTGTGTATTTGTGAAATAGAGACTAAATTGATTAAATGCGAAAGTTTAGGGGCTAATACGTAAAAATGCCCAAATGTGTATTTTTGGATTAATTGAATGAGTGGATGAATAAATAAGTTAATTTTTAATTCATATAGATCAAGAAAGAAAGAATTCAGATTTAGATCGGGGGAAAAGCAAGGTTATTGAGTGGTCGACCCGATCCGTCAATTTCGAATATGTGGTAAGCTCGTATGTGATGATT
The DNA here is from genome assembly GCF_007990345.1 of Gossypium hirsutum. Lineage (NCBI taxonomy): Eukaryota > Viridiplantae > Streptophyta > Magnoliopsida > Malvales > Malvaceae > Gossypium > Gossypium hirsutum. The sequence continues at coordinate 51,150,132 of NC_053433.1, read as the reverse complement.
ACATTATAAATGCATGTTAAAATGCTTTAATATTGCATTAATTGTTAAAACAGGATTATGGATAATGTATGAATTGTGAAAATGACTCTACGAATGCATTCGATGATAGAAACAGAAAGGGTGAAAGCTCTTGAATCTTAAAAATAGTTTTGGATACTATTGACATGTCAGTAAGTGATATGCTGAGTTGGCTTTGGCCATGATTTAGCACTTCGGGTGCGTATTTTATTGATTTGGCTTCCGGCCATGATAATTGTAATATCCTGAATTAGGGCCTAATCGGAATAGTGGTTTCGTGACCATAAATTTGAGATAGAAATAATTATTTTATAATTATTTTGAGGTTTATGATATGATTGCATGATTATGTGAAAATTTCGTGATGAAATTCTATGCCTAAAGTGCTTAAATTGAAAGTAAGGACTAAATCAAGTAAGTTGCAAAACTTGCATTCTAGAAGTTTTTAGTATGAAATTGTTTTGGAATATTAATGAGGAGGTCTTAAATAGCAATTTGACCAATTTTAAGTTCATGGACAAAATTAGGACATGGAAGGAATTTTTGGAAAGTTTAGTAGTAAGGGTATTTTGGTCATTTAGTTATTAAAATGAATTAAAAACAAAATTAAAAGCCAATTTTTGTCCATCTTCTTCATTAGGCCGAAATTTCAAGGGTTCTCCATAGCTAGGGTTTGTTTCAAGCTTCCAAGCTCCATAGTAAGTGATTCCAAGCCCCGTTTTTAATGATTTTTACGTTTTTGAGATCCTGGTAACTCGATAAAGGTTATGTTAGCAATAATTTAACCTAGGGTTTATATTTTGGAAAAATACTCATAGGTGAAATTTGTGTATTTTGATGTTTTGTGATAGAATATGAAGTTTTAAATTATGTTAGACAACTTGTACTACTCGATTTTAAGTAAAAACGAGTAAAAGGGCTTAATCGGTAAAAATACCTAATAGTCACAAGTACATGTTAGAGTGAGAATTTGATGTTGCCATAGAAGTGAAAAGTGATCAGCATGTTGTAAAACATAAGAATAAGGAATAAAGTTTAATCCCGAGCCTAGGGGCAAAAATGTAAATATGCAAAAGTTTAGGGGTAAAATTGTATTTTTGCTAAAATTTGAGTTAAGGATTAATTTGATAATGTGAGTATTAAATAAGCTAAATGTGTTATTTTAGATCAAGAAAGACGTGGAATCGACCTCAATCGAGGAAAAGAAAAGATTGTGGACTAAATTGCAAAATCTTTGTATTTTGGTACCAAGGTAAGTTCATGTGTAAATAATGTAGCATAATGGTTATTTTTAAGTTATTGATGTTAATTATACGTTATGCTGAATTTTATTATGAAATGTATGCTTTGTGGTTAATTTCAAATAATATGTAAATTATGTGAACTACTTGTTAAATATAATTGTTACCGAGTATTGATTTCGGCATTCTACGGAAGACGGCAAGGATAAGTGTTCGAGGAAAAAATCCCGTTTGAACCTTAGGAATAGATTAGGATACAAGTGACATGTCACTAGGATGGTTGAGCATCCGAACTCGTTGAGTTGAGTCCGAGTTCACTTATGGATGCGAATGTCCGAACTCGTTGAGTTGAGTCCGAGTTCGTGAGATGTAACTAGGCATCCGAACTCGTTGAGTTGAGTCCGAGTTCACTTATGGATGCGAACGCCCGAGCTCGTTGAGTTGAGTCCGAGTTCGCTTATGGGCGGGTTACATGATTGCTTGATTCCATATATGGCACTTATGTGCAAGTTATCCATGTATCCGAATTATATTCCGATGTGTTCAACGGGTAAAGTTCTACTCAAATGGAGGAATATTCGAGATGTAAAGAGACGTATTGGTAAGTGATGTGAAATGGATATTTTGGACAGGTATGTATTTAACCCTCGGGTTGAGTATTGATACAACCACGATAAGGTAATAAGATGACGAAAAATGATTAAAAATGTGATATGTGTTTTAGTGATACATGCTAATGTTGATTGGTATGATTGTTTGTTATGTTACTTATTATTTGCATATGAACTTACTAAGCATTTATGCTTACTCCCTCCTTCTTACTCATTGTAGTTTTGGACAAGCCAGCTCAGGAGTCGGGATAGGTCGAAGGCTCAGTCACACTATCCGGAAGACTTTTGGTAATGGCTTGTAAATTTAAGTATGGCATGTATAGCAATATATCTTTTTTGTGTAAATGATCTTATAGTATGGTGATGGAATGGTTGAGGAAATGCTTGATAATGATAAATTATGAAAATAGTTAGTTTAGATTATATTTGATGTTAAGGAAAACTATTAAGATACTTAGTGCATAAAAACTCATAAAAGGGATGAAATTTGCCATAAACAGAATACTGTAGCAACACTGACGCGAGTTTCACATGAAACAAATGAATTTGAAGCTTATTATGTCTAGAATACTGTAGCAAAACTCATAGAAATTGAACTTGGTGATGGACTACATATCAAATTGAAGCTTATTATGTCTAGTTTCACATGAAACAAATGAAACAGGTAAAGAAATTATATGTTACAAGATATTTGAATTTTAGTGAAACAGGGTCATAGCAGTTTCTGAATCCCCTGTTCCAACTTTAGAAATTCACCATAAATTGTAAAGATATAATTAGGTAGTGTATTTTATATTCTCAGAATCCTTATTGAGTCTAGTTTCAGGATAAATAAACCTCATAGTCATATAAATTTTTTACAGAGAGAAATGTGGTTCGTAGTAAACAGAGGTCAGACTAGTCAAGTCCTGAAACAGGGGTAACTTTAACTAATAAACTGTACTAATTGGCCCAACCAAAAATTCTAGAAAAAAATTAGTAGATAGTTATATGAGTCTAGATTTAGGGAAAATTTACGGATCTTGATTTCAAGTTTCGTAACTCAAGATATGATTTTTCTTATGACTGTGATGCAAGTAGCTTAAAAGCTGTGAATGTAGAAATAAATAATCCAAAGCGCTAAATATGTTAAATTAAGCTTAGTAACACCTCATACTCGACTCCGGTGACGGTCTCGAGCGTGGGGGCGTTACATTTAGTGGTATCAGAGCAGGTTTAGTCGGTTCTCAGACTACGTGTTGTATGTACGGATTTTGCTATACATGCCATATGTATGAATTGTGATAGTGTGACGACTTCTGACCTTTTTAAATGATTTTTTTATATAGTAAATGGATCCCGATCCAGCTGTGGCAGATGAAGTAGAGAGTAATGCGCCAGCTCCGGCTGAAGGAGCAGCGCTGACTGAAAACCCACCCCCTACTGTTGGTCAAGGAGGAGGAGAAAGGGATCGGGAAGCCTTTCTCCAAATGATGAGTGCATGGTACGCTGAGTTCGTTCGTACGAACCCAAATGTACGACCTCCCCCACCTCCCCCAATTCCTCAACCTGTACCCCTGATGCCTCAAGGTATGGATATGATAAAATTTCACAGAACCCCCGTTGACAGAATTCGTAAACAAGGGGCTGAAGAATTTAGAGCAAATATTGATGATGATGCAGAGAAAGCAGAGTTCTGGCTTGAAAATTCTATCCGGGTATTTGATGAATTATCTTGTACACCTGAAGAATGTTTGAAATGTGCTACATCTTTGTTGAGAGATTCAGCCTATAATTGGTGGAAGACTTTGATTTCGGTGGTACCGAAAGAGAGGGTAACCTGGGAATTCTTTCAAGAAGAGTTTCAGAAGAAATATATTAGTGAAAGGTTTATTGATCAGAAATGTAAAGAGTTTCTTGAGCTGAAGCAAGGTAATATGACAGTCTCAGAATATGAAAGAGAGTTTGTTCGATTGAGTAAGTATGCTAGGGAATATGTTCCTACAGAAGCCAAGATGTGCCGACGATTTGAAGACGGGCTCAACGAAGACATTAAAGTATTTGTCGGGATCCTTGAACTAAAAGAAATGGTAGTACTGGTTGATCGAACTTGCAAGGCTGAAGAACTACTTAAAGAAAAGAAAAAGGTAGAGGCTGAGACTAGAAATTGGAAGAAAAGACCGATGAGTAGTTCATTTTCACAGCAACCTAGAAAGTGAAGGAATATGAATCCTCATTCCCAAGCTTCAGCTGGACAATCATATGGGAATTATAAGAAGCAAAATGTGGGTCCTAAATCTCAGAATACTTCTGCAGCCAGTGTAGGGAACTCGAGATTTGTTAAACCTGAGTGCCAGCGGTGTGGTAGAAATCATTTTGGTCCGTGCAGAGCAAATGAATGTTTTCGATGTGGTTCTCCGGATCATTTTATTAGAGACTGCCCAGAGAGAGCTGAGAAAGAAAAATTTTAGAATGTAAAAGCTAGTGGTGCAGACTCGAGGGGAAGGTATCCGAGAAAAGCTGGAAGTGAAACAAGCAGTAAGAATGTAGCCAGGGATGCACCGGTTTGACCTGAAGGAAGGGCTCCGGCTAGAACTTATGCTATTAAAGCGCGTGAAGATGCTTCCTCACCTGATGTGATTACCGGTACATTTTCTCTCTATAATGTTAATGTTATTGCTTTGATTGATCCCGGTTCTACTCATTCATATGTGTGCATGAAATTGGTGTCTAGTATGAATATACCTGTTGAGAAAACAGAATTTATGATTAGAGTGTCGAATCCGTTAGGCAAATGTGTGACTGTTGATAAAGTATGTAAGAAATGTCCTTTAATGATTCGGGATCATTACTTTCCGGCCGACTTGATGTTGTTGCCGTTTGATGAGTTTGATGTTATTTTGGGTATGAATTGGTTGACATTGCATGATGCTAAAATAAATTGCAAAGAAAAGGTTATAGAATTAAAGTGTGAAAATGGTGAAACTCTGCGGGTTGAATCAGATAAATCAGAGGCATTGCCTAGTGTGATTTCTTCAATGTCGGCTCAAAGATATCTGAGAAAGGGTTATGAAGCTTATTTGGCGTATGTAATTAATACAAAAGAAGTTGAAAAGAAAGTTGAATCAGTGTCGGTTGTGTGTGAATTTGCGAACGTATTTCCAGAAGAATTGTCGGGTTTGCCTCCAGTCAGGGAAGTAGAATTTGGTATTGATTTGATACCGGGAACAAATCTGATTTCGATTGCTCCGTATAGAATGGCACCAGCAGAGTTGAAGGAATTAAAGTCGCAGTTGCAAGAGTTGACTGATAAAGGTTTTGTGAGACCGAGTTTTTCACCTTGGGGTGCTCCCGTGTTATTTGTGAAAGAGAAGAATGGTTCTATGAGGTTGTGTGTTGATTATCGGCAGTTAAACAAGGTGACAATCAAAAACAAGTATCCGTTGCCAAGAATTGATGATTTGTTTGACCAGCTAAAAGGAGCGACATGGTTTTCAAAGATTGACTTGAGATCTGGGTATTACCAACTGCGGGTAAAGGAGTCGGATGTGCCTAAAACTGCTTTTAGAACAAGGTACGGTCATTATGAATTTTTAGTTATGCCATTCAGGTTGACAAATGCTCCTGCTGTGTTTATGGATTTAATGAATCGCATATTTCGGCCATACTTGGACAGATTTGTTATGGTGTTTATAGATGATATTTTAATTTATTCCAAAGATGAGACAGAGCATGCTGAGCATTTGAGGATAGTTTTGCAAACTTTGAGAGATAAGCAGCTGTATGCTAAGTTTAGTAAAAGTGAATTTTGGCTCCGGGAAGTTGGATTTTTGGGTCATATTGTTTCAGGTGATGGTCTATGTAACACCCCGAACCCGAGACCGTCACTGGAGTCGAATACGAGGTGTTGACAGACTTTTAAAAATTTTTCCAGACACTGCCCAGTCTGAGTACTAGTCGCTTCAAAAATCATATCTTGAGTTTCACAACTCGAAAATAAGTTTTGTGATTTTTCCCTGAAACTAGACTCATGTCCCCACCTATATATTTTTTTCTAGAATTTTTGGTCGGGCCAATTAGTACAGTTTATTAGTCAAAGTCTCTCATGTTACAGGGGTCGACTACACTGACCTTTTCCCATTACGACTGGGATATCTCTCTGCACAGAGCTTCAATACTAATGCCGTTTGTTTCTATGGAAACTAGACTCAGAGAGGAATCCATACATATATGGTATGACCCCTAATTATCTCTGGTCAATTTATAGTGAATTTCCAAAGGCGGAACAGTGAATCCAGAAACTGTTCTGGCCCTGTTCCACAAGAACCCGAATATCTCTTTCTGTACTGTTCCTATAATTGTTTCGTTACTTCCATATGAAAGTAGATTCATCAAGGTTCGATTACATAATTTATTCACTATTTAATTCCACTCCTACGAATTTATGTGATTTTTCAATTCTACACCACTGTTGCTGTCAAAATCTGTTTTCAAGATAAACTTTACCTATTTTGTGGTTACCATGGACCAACTAGGGTTTTGCCATACATAGGTCCACATGTGATCATATTTAGCCATTCCAATGGCTGATCATTAGCCCAACACTTCCATTTCAATCCATAGTCACATCGTGAAACCATATATACATACATAAACACAAATGGTCTAATGCCATACTCCACTTCCACGAGCCATTTTCGCATGGCTTTACACACATACATCACAAAGAACTTAAACAACAGGGGGTAGTCCTATACATGCCATATCCAGAGTTCAACTAAAAGAGTACCAAAAGAGCTTGATAGTGTAGATGACTTCGACTTCGCTGATCCCGAATCCGATAGCTAACGAACAAAATCTATAAAACAGAGAGCCAAAGCAACCGGGTAAGCATTTTAAGCTTAGTAAGTCTCAAGTAAAGAAATCGGCTTTGACTACAGTATTACATTCACATAGCTAACTAAGTCACTTTATTAACACACATTCTCATAATCATACTTACTTCACACTTCATCAACATAGATACACAAGGTATCAACCTTTCTAAAAGCCGAAAATTCGTTAGCCGATCGCACGAATACTATTTAAAACGAACCGACTTTTCCAATGCACATGCAAACATACCTTATCATTCGGGTTGGTCAAGCATAATTATTAAATTAGTTACAGCACAAAACGCTCACATTCAAACCCAAGTTTCTTCGGTATTTAACCGAATACAGCCGCAAACACATTTGCCTTCGGGTCTTAACCCGGACATATCAACTCGCATAATTGCCTTCGGGTCTTAGCCCGGATATATCATCTCGCATAATTGCCTTCGGGTCACAGCCCGGATATATCAACTCGCATAGTTGCCTTCGGGTCTTAGCCCGGATATATCAACTCGCATAATTGCCTTCGGGTTTTAGCCCGGATATATCAACTCGCATAATTGCCTTCGGGTCTTAGCCCGGATATATCAACTCGCATAATTGCCTTCGGGTCTTAGCCCGGATATATCAACTCGCATAATTTCCTTCGGGTCTTAGCCCGGATATATCAACTCGCATAATTGCCTTCGGGTCTTAGCCCGGATATAATCCAATGCTCATGCACACATATATAAATAATCATAACACATCCATATCATTTCTTCGTTACTAAGGCTCAAACACAAAACATTTATTAAACCTTTCAATTTTCGGCTCAGTAGCCACACACAAAGAGCATGATTTCAATTGGCTTTATAAGATAGTCTCTAAGCACATTCGACTATCCGTCATAGTATGACTATTCATTTCAATATAATTCAAGTAGGGTCATTACTCGAAGACTTACCTCAAATGTCGTCGAACGACTTCAACGGCTATTCAATTACTTTTTCCTTCCCTTTATCGGATCTAGTTCCCCTTTGCTCTTGAGCTTAAGTTCAACAAAATTTAAAATAGTCATTAATCGACTATTCAAGTATTACTTTCAGAATAATATATATATATATTGATCCGACTTTCACACACATAGATTATAGTAAGCTTTATAATAATCAATAAATAATTCATCGGCAAACTTTCATTAATGTTTACAACAAAATCACATATTCACTACGAGCTGTTTTCCTGAGCAGTAGTTACTAAATTACTTATAACTGGAGCTACTAAACTCCAAATCACTTGCCGTTAATTTTTCCTGAATATAGACTCGTATATCTTCCATCCATAAAATTTTCAGAATTTTAGGCTTGGCCAATCAATACCAGATTTTTCTTAAAGTTTCCCCTATTTCACTGTTTGACTATTCTGACCACTCTTCACTACGAATCCAATTTCTCACTTTACAGAATTCCAAATGTATTGTATTTAATCTCATTTGAAACTAGACTCATTAAGGAGTCTAAGCATATAAATTTTATCTTATAATCATTTTTGTACAATTTATAATGATTTTCTAAAAACAGAACAGGGAATCCAGCAGTCATTTTGACTCAGCCCCACAATACTTCAAATATCTCAAGATCGGTAACTCTTTTGTTTTTATAGTTTCTTTTGTAAGAAAATAGACTCTTCAAGCTTTAATGACATAATTCACTCAGCTTCTAACTCAACTCCCACAATTTATAGTGATTTTTCCAAAATCACTTTACTGCTGCTGTCCTAAAGAGATTATTGGCAATTCACTCTTTCACACATTCTTTGTATACATATTATTTAATTATTTATCACCCTAGATATTATTAGCTAAATAGATCAATTGTACATATATACCGCCAAGACCGTACGTAATAATCTTACTTATACATAACACTACTCAAATTCTTCGAAAGCATACTAACAAAAATATCATGTACTATGCCGAACCTTTAGGAAATCAAGCACCTAATTTATCCATTTCAAAACACCCAATCGGCATTTGCTCAAGACATAAGCAAAGTCTAGGTTCGGCTATTACACATATGAGTATTAGAAATTATAGTTTTTAACAAGATCAACTTCTTTCATCAACAATTTCTTCATCAAAACTTAAAGATAAAAATCAAATTCCTTCCTTATCTACCATAACCGAATGTTCAATTCAACCATCCAAATTCAAAGTTTTGGCATGGGCTAAGTAAGTAGCATGATGAGTAACCTAAAACAAACTAGAATTTCAAAAAAATCTAACTTGATTTACTAACCTTCCTTAGGTTTCAAATGGCCGAATGTTTGCTCCCCTTTCTCTCCCTTTTGGTTCGGCTAAGAAGAACAAAGTTAAGACTTTGTTTTCTTCCCATTCTTTCTATTATTCATTATGTCTCCAATAACCCAATTTCCTATTATAATATCTAATTCAACAAATAAATTGCCCATCATCAATCCATCTTGGCCGGCCACTATAAGGGAATTGGGCAAATTTGACATGCAAGTCCACCTTTGTGTTGACATGCACTAATAAGCCCTTTAAAATTAGCCTATCATATTTCACCATGTCTCATGTTGATCCCTATTTAATAATTCCTCATACAATTGGCAAAATTAGGGAATGAAATTTCCACATATGCATGTACACACATAATAAGCATAGAATATAACAATTAATTATTTTCATAACTCGGTTTTGTGGTCCCGAAACCACTTCCCGACTAGGGTCAATTTAGGGCTGTCACAACTCTCCCCCACTTAAGAAATTTTCGTCCCCGAAAAACTTACCGGTAAATAGGTTTGGGTATCGTTCTTTCATCGAGCTCTCGGTCTCCCAAGTAGCTTCCTCGATCCCGTGTTTGAGCCATAACACCTTTACTAGCGGAACTCTTTTGTTTCGCAACTCCTTCACTTCACGAGTTAGGATACGCATCGGTTCTTCTTCATAGCTCATATCGACTTGAATTTCAACCTCTGATGGGCTAATTATATGCGATGGATCAGATCGATAGCGTCGAAGCATCGAAACATGAAAGACGTCATGAATCTTTTCAAGCTCTGGGGGCAAAATCAATCTATACGCAACCGGACCAACTCGTTCGGAGATTTCGTACGGCCCGATGAATCTTGGGCTCAACTTGCCCTTACGGCCGAACCTGAGTATCTTTTTCCAAGGTGAAACCTTAAGGAACACTTTGTCTCCCACCTGATACTCGATGTCTTTTCGTTTCAAATCTGCGTACGACTTATGACGATCCGTGGCTATCTTCAGACTTTCACGGATTACCTTTACTTTCTGTTCAGCATCTCTAATCAAATCAACTCCGAAAATTTTACTTTCACCGAGCTCGGTCCAAAACAATGGTGTACGGCATTTACGACCGTACAAAGCCTCGTAAGGTGCCATCTTAATACTTGATTGAAAACTATTGTTGTAAGCGAATTCAATCAAAGGTAAGTACCGTTCCCATGAACTACTGAACTCGAGGATGCAACATCTCAACATATCCTCAAGTATCTGAATTATCCGCTCGGATTGACCATCGGTTTGGGGGTGAAAAGCAGTGCTAAAATGCAGCTTGGTACCCAGAGCTTCTTGCAATTTCTTCCAAAATCGTGAGGTGAATCTCGGATCTCTATCCGACACGATAGAAACAGGTACCCCGTGTAATCTCACAATTTGATAAACGTACAATTCAGCTAGTTTATCCAATGAAAAATCCGTACGTACGGGGATGAAATGAGCCGACTTAGTCAGTCTATCAACAACAACCCATATCGCATCCTTCTTACTTGCTGACAAGGGCAGTCCGGACACAAAGTCCATTGTGACTCGATCCCATTTCCACTCGGGTATCATGATCGGCTGGAGTAATCCTGAAGGCACTTGATGTTCCGCTTTCACTTGTTGACATATTAAACATCTCGAAACAAAGTCGGAGATGTCCCGTTTCATACCATGCCACCAAAATTGACGTTTCAAATCGTTGTACATTTTCGTACTCCCCGGGTGAATTGACATTCGGCTACAATGGGCTTCGTTCAGAATCATCGAAATGAGTTCCGAATTCCTTGGAACACACAACCGATTTCTGAACCTCAAACAATCATCGTCATCAATTTGAAACTCTGATCCCTCGTTCGGAAAACACTTAGTCTGTTTTGCAACCAATTCATCATCGACTTTCTGAGCTTCACGAATTTGGTGAGTCAATAATGGTTTAGCTTTTAATTCAGCTACTAACACATTGTCTGGTAGAACAGACAAATGCACGTTCATCGCTCGCAAAGCAAACAATGACTTCCGGCTTAAGGCGTCCGCAACCACGTTAGCCTTTCCCGGGTGGTAATCAATGACAAGCTCGTAATCTTTCAACAACTCAAGCCAACGTCTTTGTCGCAGATTCAAGTCTCTTTGAGTCATCAAATATTTGAGACTTTTGTGGTCCGAAAATACATGGCACTTCTCACCAAACAGATAATGTCGCCATATTTTTAAAGCAAATACGATGGCAGCTAGTTCGAGATCATGGGTCGGATAATTCCTCTCGTGTGGCTTCAATTGTCTCGACGCATAGGCCACGACTCGACCTTCTTGCATCAATACGCAACCCAACCCAAGTAGGGATGCGTCACTATATATGACAAACTCTTTACCTGATTCGGGTTGCACCAAAATTGGAGCTTCAGTCAAATGAGTTTTCAGTTCGTCGAAACTTTTCTGACATTTCTCCGTCCACTCGAACCTAACATCCTTTTGAAGTAGCTTCGTCATTGGTGTGGCTATCATCGAGAAACCCTTCACAAATCATCGGTAATAACCGGCGAGCCCCAAAAAGCTCCGAACTTCAGTAACATTTCTCGGAGGTTTCCAGTCAAGTATGGCTGAAATTTTGTTCGGGTCAACTCGAATACCCGATGCGGATACCACATGACCCAAGAAGCTAACCTCTCTTAACCAGAACTCACACTTACTGAACTTAGCATATAACTTCTTATCCCGTAAAATTTGCAACACTAGTCTCAGGTGCTCAGCATGTTCGGTCTCATCTCTTGAATAGACCAAGATGTCATCAATGAACACAACTACGAACCGATCCAAATATGATCTGAAGATCCGATTCATCAAATCCATAAATACTGCCGGGGCATTAGTGAGCCCAAACGGCATCACTAAGAATTCGTAGTGACCGTACCTCGTTCTGAAAGCAGTTTTGGGTACGTCTGAATCTCGAATCCGCAACTGATAATAACCCGATCTCAAATCTATTTTTGAGAACACTGAGGCCCCCTTTAGTTGATCAAACAAATCATCGATACGCGGTAATGGATATTTATTCTTTATCGTCACTTTATTCAGTTGACGATAGTCAATGCACAACCTCATGGTTCCGTCCTTCTTTTTCACGAACAATACTGGTGCACCCCAAGGTGAGAAACTTGGCCGAGCGAAACCTCTATCCGTCAATTCTTGCAGCTGAGCTTTCAACTCTTTTAACTCAGTTGGTGCCATACGATACGGAGCTATCGAAATCGGCGTAGTCCCAGGTACAAGCTCAATACCAAACTCTATCTCCCGAGCAGGTGGTAAACCCGGCAATTCTTCAGGAAAAACATCCGGGTATTCACAAACCACCGGCACAGATTCAGGTTTCCTTTCTAGTACTTGGTCATCCAGTACATACGCAAGGTATGCTTCGCACCCTTTTCTTACATATTTCTGGGCCAACATTGAGGATATTACAGCTGGCAACCCATCCAAGTCCGTAGACTCAACTCGGATTACTTCGTTATTTGCACACCTCAAATCAATAGTCTTGCTTTTGCAATTCACAACCGCATCATGCACGGTCAACCAATCCAACCCAAGGATAACATCAAATTCATCAAACGGCAAAAGCATCAAGTCCGCTGGAAAACAGGAACCTCGAATTGCTAGGGGACATTTCTTACACACTTTGTCGACAAGCACGTAACGACCCAAGGGATTTGACACCCGAATTACAAACTCAGTAGACTCAATAGGTAAAGTCTTACTGGATGCTAAGGTTTCACATATGTAAGAATGAGTAGAACCGGGGTCAATCAAAGCAATTACATTAGTATCAAAGAGAGTAAAAGTACCGGTAATAACATCAGGCGAAGAAGCATCCTCGCGGGCACGTATAGCATATGCTCTAGCAGGTGCACGAGCCTCGGATCTGGTCGTAGCATCTCTAGATCCTCTCTGACCACCACTAGCATTGCCCGTATTTCTAGATGGTCTACCTCGAGCAGTGGTAGCACCCGGTTTCCCACTCTGATTTACATTCTGTTCAGACAGCCTCGGGCAATCTTTAATGAAGTGGTCCACTGATCCGCACTTGTAACAGGAGCGGTCATGGAATCTACAACTCCCCAAATGCCATTTACCGCAATGTCGACATTCCGTTCGGCCTCGACGTTCGTTCCCAACACTGGCAACCGAAGTGCCTCGTGTACCCACAGGGGGTCGATCACGATCTCGTCTAAAAAGGCCCGAAGTGCTTTTAGACCGGCCCACATCATCTCGAAATTTCTTCGATGCCTGTTGAAGAGACTTTCCCGAGAATCTTTTACGAAACTCCCCGGTTCCCACATCAACTTTTGTTTTTCCTTTCTAAGCTCTTTGGCTTTACAAGCTCGCTCGACAAGTACTACGAACTCTCGTATTTCAAGAATGCCAACGAACATTTTATATCTTCATTCAGCCCATCTTCGAAGCGTTTACACATGACAGCCTCGGACGAAACACATTCCCGAGCGTATCTACTAAGTCTAACAAATTTTCGCTCGTAATCAGTAACTGACATAGAACCTTGCTTAAGCTCAAGAAATTCCTTCCGTTTTGATCAACAAATCTCTGACTGATATACTTTTTCCGAAACTCAGTTTGGAAAAACTCCCAAGTTACTTGCTCCCGGGGTACAACAGAAGTCAGAGTACTCCACCAATAGTAGGCAGAATCACGTAGCAAGGAGATAGCACACTTTAGACATTCATCGGGTGTACAAGATAGCTCATCGAGTACCCGGATAGTGTTGTCCAACCAAAATTCAGCTTGCTCGGCATCGTCGCTATCCGTAGCTTTAAATTCAGTAGCCCCATGTTTCGGATTCGGTCAACTGGGGCTTATTTGACCTTATTTGGTCAGTTACCGGAGGTATTGTAGGTGCGGGGGTGGTGTTTGTCGGGAATGGAGGTTGTGGAACAGCCGTATTAGTTCGAATGTATTGGTTGAACCAATCATTCATCACGCTATAGAAAGCTTGTCTAGCTTCATCATTCGGGTTACTCGCATTAGGTTGAGAGTCCACCGGCGCTGTCCCTTGTGCGGGAGCAGGCGCTACACTCTCAAGATCATCAGCTACCGCTCGGTCGGGATCGGGATCCATTACTATAAATAAACACATTTGCAAATGTCAGAAATCACCACACTATCAATTAATCACATAAAATGGCATGTATAGCTAGACCCCAACACATTACGGTAGTCCTAGAATCGACTAAACCGTAGCTCTGATACCAATCAATTGTAACACCCCGAACCCGAGACCGTCACTGGAGTCGAATACGAGGTGTTGACAGACTTTTAAAAATTTTTCCAGACACTGCCCAGTCTGAGTACTAGTCGCTTCAAAAATCATATCTTGAGTTTCACAACTCGAAAATAAGTTTTGTGATTTTTCCCTGAAACTAGACTCATGTCCCCACCTATATATTTTTTCTAGAATTTTGGTCGGGCCAATTAGTACAGTTTATTAGTCAAAGTCTCTCATGTTACAGGGGTCGACTACACTGACCTTTTCCCATTACGACTGGGATATCTCTCTGCACAGAGCTTCAATACTAATGCCGTTTGTTTCTATGGAAACTAGACTCAGAGAGGAATCCATACATATATGGTATGACCCCTAATTATCTCTGGTCAATTTATAGTGAATTTCCAAAGGCGGAACAGTGAATCCAGAAACTGTTCTGGCCCTGTTCCACAAGAACCCGAATATCTCTTTCTGTACTGTTCCTATAATTGTTTCGTTACTTCCATATGAAAGTAGATTCATCAAGGTTCGATTACATAATTTATTCACTATTTAATTCCACTCCTACGAATTTATGTGATTTTTCAATTCTACACCACTGTTGCTGTCAAAATCTGTTTTCAAGATAAACTTTACCTATTTTGTGGTTACCATGGACCAACTAGGGTTTTGCCATACATAGGTCCACATGTGATCATATTTAGCCATTCCAATGGCTGATCATTAGCCCAACACTTCCATTTCAATCCATAGTCACATCGTGAAACCATATATACATACATAAACACAAATGGTCTAATGCCATACTCCACTTCCACGAGCCATTTTCGCATGGCTTTACACACATACATCACAAAGAACTTAAACAACAGGGGGTAGTCCTATACATGCCATATCCAGAGTTCAACTAAAGAGTACCAAAAGAGCTTGATAGTGTAGATGACTTCGACTTCGCTGATCCCGAATCCGATAGCTAACGAACAAAATCTATAAAACAGAGAGCCAAAGCAACCGGGTAAGCATTTTAAGCTTAGTAAGTCTCAAGTAAAGAAATCGGCTTTGACTACAGTATTACATTCACATAGCTAACTAAGTCACTTTATTAACACACATTCTCATAATCATACTTACTTCACACTTCATCAACATAGATACACAAGGTATCAACCTTTCTAAAAGCCGAAAATTCGTTAGCCGATCGCACGAATACTATTTAAAACGAACCGACTTTTCCAATGCACATGCAAACATACCTTATCATTCGGGTTGGTCAAGCATAATTATTAAATTAGTTACAGCACAAAACGCTCACATTCAAACCCAAGTTTCTTCGGTATTTAACCGAATACAGCCGCAAACACATTTGCCTTCGGGTCTTAACCCGGACATATCAACTCGCATAATTGCCTTCGGGTCTTAGCCCGGATATATCATCTCGCATAATTGCCTTCGGGTCACAGCCCGGATATATCAACTCGCATAGTTGCCTTCGGGTCTTAGCCCGGATATATCAACTCGCATAATTGCCTTCGGGTTTTAGCCCGGATATATCAACTCGCATAATTGCCTTCGGGTCTTAGCCCGGATATATCAACTCGCATAATTGCCTTCGGGTCTTAGCCCGGATATATCAACTCGCATAATTTCCTTCGGGTCTTAGCCCGGATATATCAACTCGCATAATGCCTTCGGTCTTAGCCCGGATATAATCCAATTCTCATGCACACATATATAAATAATCATAACACATCCATATCATTTCTTCGTTACTAAGGCTCAAACACAAAACATTTATTAAACCTTTCAATTTTCGGCTCAGTAGCCACACACAAAGAGCATGATTTCAATTGGCTTTATAAGATAGTCCCTAAGCACATTCAACTATCCGTCATAGTATGACTATTCATTTCAATATAATTCAAGTAGGGTCATTACTCGAAGACTTACCTCAAATGTCGTCGAACGACTTCAACGGCTATTCAATTACTTTTTCCTTCCCTTTATCGGATCTAGTTCCCCTTTGCTCTTGAGCTTAAGTTCAACAAAATTTAAAATAGTCATTAATCGACTATTCAAGTATTACTTTCAGAATAATATATATATTGATCCGACTTTCACACACATAGATTATAGTAAGCTTTATAATAATCAATAAATAATTCATCGGCAAACTTTCATTAATGTTTACAACAAAATCACATATTCACTACGAGCTGTTTTCCTGAGCAGTAGTTACTAAATTACTTATAACTGGAGCTACTAAACTCCAAATCACTTGCCGTTAATTTTTCCTGAATATAGACTCGTATATCTTCCATCCATAAAATTTTCAGAATTTTAGGCTTGGCCAATCAATACCAGATTTTTCTTAAAGTTTCCCCTATTTCACTGTTTGACTATTCTGACCACTCTTCACTACGAATCCAATTTCTCACTTTACAGAATTCCAAATGTATTGTATTTAATCTCATTTGAAACTAGACTCATTAAGGAGTCTAAGCATATAAATTTTATCTTATAATCATTTTTGTACAATTTATAATGATTTTCTAAAAACAGAACAGGGAATCCAGCAGTCATTTTGACTCAGCCCCACAATACTTCAAATATCTCAAGATCGGTAACTCTTTTGTTTTTATAGTTTCTTTTGTAAGAAAATAGACTCTTCAAGCTTTAATGACATAATTCACTCAGCTTCTAACTCAACTCCCACAATTTATAGTGATTTTTCCAAAATCACTTTACTGCTGCTGTCCTAAAGAGATTATTGGCAATTCACTCTTTCACACATTCTTTGTATACATATTATTAATTATTTATCACCCTAGATATTATTAGCTAAATAGATCAATTGTACATATATACCGCCAAGACCGTACGTAATAATCTTACTTATACATAACACTACTCAAATTCTTCGAAAGCATACTAACAAAAATATCATGTACTATGCCGAACCTTTAGGAAATCAAGCACCTAATTTATCCATTTCAAAACACCCAATCGGCATTTGCTCAAGACATTAAGCAAAGTCTAGGTTCGGCTATTACACATATGAGTATTAGAAATTATAGTTTTTAACAAGATCAACTTCTTTCGTCAACAATTTCTTCATCAAAACTTAAAGATAAAAATCAAATTCCTTCCTTATCTACCATAACCGAATGTTCAATTCAACCATCCAAATTCAAAGTTTTGGCATGGGCTAAGTAAGTAGCATGATGAGTAACCTAAAACAAACTAGAATTTCAAAAAAATCTAACTTGATTTACTAACCTTCCTTAGGTTTCAAATGGCCGAATGTTTGCTCCCCTTTCTCTCCCTTTTGGTTCGGCTAAGAAGAACAAAGTTAAGACTTTGTTTTCTTCCCATTCTTTCTATTATTCATTATGTCTCCAATAACCCAATTTCCTATTATAATATCTAATTCAACAAATAAATTGCCCATCATCAATCCATCTTGGCCGGCCACTATAAGGGAATTGGGCAAATTTGACATGCAAGTCCACCTTTGTGTTGACATGCACTAATAAGCCCTTTAAAATTAGCCTATCATATTTCACCATGTCTCATGTTGATCCCTATTTAATAATTCCTCATACAATTGGCAAAATTAGGGAATGAAATTTCCACATATGCATGTACACACATAATAAGCATAGAATATAACAATTAATTATTTTCATAACTCGGTTTTGTGGTCCCGAAACCACTTCCCGACTAGTGTCAATTTAGGGCTGT